>NW_027331355.1:818823-1118823 GCF_022965805.1 Primulina eburnea
TAGGCTTGGGACAGTTAGCAATAAAGTGACCCGATTTGCCACAGTTGTAACATACATTAGACTCTTCTCTGGAGTTGTTTCTCTGATAATTCTTCTGAAAATTTCCTTGATTTTTCCTCATGAATTTTCCAAATTTCTTAATGAATAGTGACATAGCATCATTGCTCAGTTGATCAGCAGCTTTCTCAACTGAACCAGTTGGTTGACTTCTAACAGTAGTCAAGGCAGTAGTTGCTGCTGGGGTAGATGGTTCTCCTTCTCGAGTTTGAAGTTCAAACTCATATGCTTTCAGGTCAGCAAATAAATCATGAAGTTCAACTTTGTTCAGATCTTTGGATTCCCTCATTGCCATAGTTTTGACATCCCATTCTTTGGGAAGTCCTCTGATTACTTTCCACGCTACTTCTTTATTTGTATACACTATTCCAAGTGCATTCAGTTCGTTGATGATACAGCTGGTTCTTTCATCATATTCGTGCATTGTTTCTCCCATCTTCATTCTGATGTTGTCGAACTTCTGCACAACAACTGAAAGTTTGTTTTCTTTGGTTTGTTCATTGCCTTCGCAAAGTTGAATTAACTTCTCCCAAATTTCTTTGGCGGTTTTGCACATTTTGATTTTACTGAACGTTACTTTGTCCAGTGTCTTATACAATATGTCTTTTGCAACATTGTCTAGATTTGCCTTTCTCTTGTCCTCAGTAGTCCACTCATCTCTGGGCTTTTCAATTCGGTGAGGTGCCCCTTCAGTAATAGCAACAGTTGTGTTTGCTTTCAAAATCTTCATGGGTCTGTCGGTTATAACGTACCACATGTCATCGTCTTGTGCAGCTAGATGAGCCTGCATTCTGATTTTCCAATCATCGAAATCTTCTCTGGAGAACATAGGAATCTTATTGAATGAGGACATAGTGATCAGATTGAGTATAGATAGTCTTTGATAGGATATGCCCTGCTCTGATACCACTTGATAGGATCGGTTATTTACTAAAGAGTGTTTAGAAGGGGGGGTTGAATAAACACTTCTACGAATTTAAATGTTCTTCGAAAAAGGTAGTTCAGTTTTATTACAAACTGAACTAAGTATCCCGTCGGTCAATAACAATCAGTTAAGCTGAATAAGCAGTTGCGGAAAGTAAACTGATTGAAAGATAGAGTATCTAACTGAAAATGAAAAACTGAAGTAAAGACAACACAATATGTTTCTGGATGTTCGGAGATTTGAATAACTCCTACGTCACCCCTTCTATCTCAAGGATAGGATATTCACTAAAAGACTTTGATCGAGTACAACACTTGTACAGACCCACTTCAGTTAGGACTTATCTACTGCCTAAACTGAAACTCTTAGTATAATACAATGATCTCTGTGAGTAACTGAACTTAGCACTTATTGAATTATCAATATTACAGAGTGCTAGTTTGCTCAACTTGTAGCCTTGATTGCTACGAATAAATCTAATAAGAGTGAGCTGAGATTTTGACAGATTAATAGCAAGTTTGAGATTGATAGATCGTCGTTACTCTTCAACTGCTCTTTAGTCATATTTATAGACTTATCTTTCAACGGTAACTTTGAATTTATGTATCCGTTGATTGCCACTTCATCATTTCTTGGACAGTGTTCTTGATTGCCACTTCATTATTGATTGTAAAACGGCGTTTTAATTTCAATAGCCGAAATACGTTATTCTATGCGGTGCGGCTTTCCATATTCAGTTGTTGTCTGATATGTCTTTCTGTCTGTTGAATGATCTTTCCCGAGGTATCTTCAGTTGAGAGACTTTAATGTTTTCGGCTGAATGTTTTAACTGATCAGTTCTCAACTGATCAGTTTGTGTCAGCTGATTTCAGTTGATAAGTCCAGCTGCCGAATTTGATTTCGCGTATTAGTTGATTTAATCGATTGATTTATGTTTTGTCAAACTCCAGAATTTAGTTTCCAACACAGTTCATGAAGATGAGGCCGAAGGAGTTCTCAGGGACGACAGATCCCATGATTGCTGAGGGGTGGATTAAGTCCCTCGAGGTTATCTTCGAGTTCATGTGGCTTGGAGAATAGGACCGAGTTCGTTGTGCGACATATCTGTTGGGAGGAGACGCTCGCTTATGGTGGGAAGGAGCATCCATAACCTTGAATGTGGCTACTCTGAGCTGGACGCGCTTTACAGAGGTATTCTTCTATAAATATTTTACTGACGAGGTGCGTGCCAGGTTGACCAGGGAGTTCATGACCCTGAGGCAGGGAGATATGACTGTTACGGAGTTCATCCGTAAGTTTGAGAGAGGTTGCCATTTTGTGCCCCTAATTGCCAATTATGCAGGAGCCAAGCTAAGACAGTTTCTAGATGGTCTACGGCCGATCTTGCGCCGTGATGTTAGGGTGGCTGGTCCTACTACTTATGACGTCGCTGTCTCCAGAGCTCTAGTTGCAGAGCAGGATCTGATTGATATTGAGAGAGATCGCCAGGGCAAGCGACCAGTCCAAGTACCACACCGCCCTCCTCCTCAGCAGCAACCACAGAGTAAGAGGCCTTTCCACGGTCCACCCAGGAACAGAGGACAGCAGCAACAGCAGGGACACACAGTCATGAGGACTTTTGAGCACCCAGTCTGTTCTAGGTGCACACGCCGCCATGCTGGAGCGTGTATTTATGGTTCAGGGAAGTGTTACAAGTGTGGTAGTCCAGACCACTTTGCTCTCCATGCAGCGGAGACGAACCTGGAGACCATGCTCATGACAGGTATCTTTAAGCTTTAAGTTTGTATTTGGGAATTTATGTTTTTGGGTTGAGATTTTGAACTTAGAAATTGTGATAGGATTGCATGCTCTAATCAGTGTTATCTTCGGGAATTTAGTTTAGAAGAACTCTGGCCTTCGCATGTCTATAAGTTTAGTTCTTGTAACTATTGGGTTCAGTAAGTTATTCGCGAAGTTCAGTAAATGCGAATTTTTGTTAGAGAATGTGGCGTTCTTAGGCCACGTCGTTTCTAGCAGCGGTATTGAGGTAGACCCAGCAAAAGTTGCAGCAGTCATAGATTGGGTTGTGCCGCAGAATGCATCAGAGATCTGTGGTTTCTTTGAGCTAGCAGGATATTACCGGCAGTTTATTCAGGGATTCTCCTCTATCGCAGTTCCACTCACGTCATTGACAAAGAAGAATGCGAAATTTGTGTGGAGAGATGAGTGTCAGAAGAGCTTCGAGACTTTGAAGCAAGCTCTTATCTCAGCACCAGTATTGGCAATGCCGTCAGGGCCCAGAGACTTTGTTTTGTATACCGATGCTTCGAAGCTAGGTTTAGGCGCAGTGTTGATGCAGCATGGGAAGGTGATAGCGTATGCTTCTCGGCAGTTGAAAGTCCATGAGAAGAATTACCCCATTCACGATCTAGATTTGGCAGCCGTATTATTTGCCTTGAAGATTTCGAAGCATTATTTGTATGGAGAAAAGTGCCAGATCTTTACCGACCATAAGAGCCTCAAGTACTTCTTTACGCAGAAAGAGATGAATATGCGTCAGAGGCGTTGGTTGGAGCTAGGGAAGGACTATGACTGTGACATTAGCTACCACCCTGGCAAAGCTAATGTAGTTGCGGATGCACTGAGCAGGAAAGTCGCAGTGATGGCTCATCTAGCGATTTCGAGGCCTCTTTAGTCTGAGATGCAGAGGTTTGATCTAGAGACAAATCCTAGAGGTAGAGTTCTCCATCTATCTACTTTGACGATTCAGTCTTCCATTCTAGACCGTATTCGCTGTGGTCAGTCAGCAGATGAGCAGTTGGCAAAGTGGAAGCAAAGAGATGAGGCCAAGGGCAATATCTGGTATATAGTTAGCGACGGTATGGTGAGATACCGAGACAGAATGTGGGTTCCTAGCAGTGATTCTATTCGAGCAGATATTCTATCAGAGGCCCACATGTCGCCGTACTCTATCAATCCTGGGAGTACGAAGATGTAAAAATATATGCAGTTGTTGTATTGGTGGCCAGGGATGAAGAAGGATATCCGACGTTTTGTATCCGAGTTTCTGACGTGCCAGCTAGTGAAAGCGGAGCATCAGAGACCAGCAGGCTTGCTCAAGCCTCTTCCTATTCCCGAGTGGAAGTGGGAGAATATTACCATGGACTTCGTGACCGGTTTGCCGAAGTAAGTCAGAGGATCAAATGCTATCTGGGTGATTGTTGATCGTCTTACCAAGTCAGCGCACTTCTTACCCATTAAGATGACTTTCACCATGATTCAGTATGCAGAGTTGTATATCCGAGAGATAGTCAGACTTCATGGTATTCCCGTTTCTATAGTGTCTGACCGAGATCCTAGATTCACTTCTGCATTTTGGAAGAGTCTGCATTCAGCAGTGGGTACGAAGTTGTTGTTTAGCACAGCTTTCCACCCTCAGACAGATGGTCAGTCAGAGAGAGTTATTCAGATTTTGGAAGATCTTCTCCATGCTTGTGTCATCGATTTCTCAGGGAGTTGGGAGTCGAATTTGCCATTGGTAGAGTTCACCTATAACAACAGTTTCCAGTCGTCTATAGTTATGGCTCCGTATGAAGCAATGTATGGTCGTAAGTGCAGATCGCCTGTTCATTAGGATGAAGTAGGGTAGAGATCAAAATTGGGTCCAGAGATCATTCAGCAGGCTGCCGATGCAGTAGTCAAGATCCGTGATAGGATGAGGACTACTCAGAGTCGACAGAAGAGTTATGCGGATCAGAGGAGGAGAAATCTAGAGTTTGCTATTGGGAACATGTTTTTGTGAAGATAGCACCTATGAAGGGTGTCATGCGGTTCGGGAAGAAAAGAAAGCTCAGTCCGAGATTCATCGGACCCTTTGAGATCCTCGACAGGGTTGGGACGCTAACTTATCGTGTTGCTCTTCCGCCGAATCTAGCCGGAGTACACAATGTGTTCCATGTCTCTATGCTGAGGAAGTATATGGCGAATCCTTCGCATGTCCTGAATTTTGAACCATTGCAGCTCACTCCGAACCTTTCTTATGAAGAGAGACCAGTGCAAATCTTAGACAGACAGGAGAAGAAGCTTCGGAACAAGCTGGTTAAGCGAGTGAAAGTCAAATGGATTAATCATTCAGAGGAGGAAACTACGTGGGAATCTGAGCCAGAGATGAGGAGTCGGTATCCCGAGTTATTCGGTAAGTTTTAATTTCGAGGACGAAATTTCTTTTAAGGGGGGAGAATTGTAGAACCCGTTAAACCATACTACGTATAAGCCATGCATAATTTCTAGTATTTAAATAAAAAATGATTTCTTTATTTTTTGGGCATTTTAAAGTTATTTAGTCTTGATTATTTATTTTAAATCGCATGAGTATAGTTTTATCTTTTCAGTTAAATAAGCGAGGCCGGACTGGAGTTGGAGTATTGAGATCAAATTTAATATTAAGAAAATATTTCTAGAATTTATTTAAGATGAATAATAAGTTATTTTAATGTAAAAGAATGTTTAAAAGATTTATTTAAGTAATTTGAGATAAGTAGTAAATAAGTTCTTTTAGGTTCAATTATTAATTTATTAATTCACTAAAATACTTAATGGGTAGATAAAACTTTAAAGATTTAAAATACAATATTTAAGCAATATTTCCCCCATTTTAATAAGCATAATTTCGGCCACCACCTTGAGGATTTGATTTAATTTTAGCAACTCTATTTTTTTTTTTATCTTTCTTTATCCCCTCATGGTAGAATAATTCATTCATTTTAAATCCCCACTAATTAATAATTAATTAATATCCCTACCCTCATTTTTGATAAGAAATTCGGCCGCCTCTTATTAAAATTTAATATTGATTGACAACTCACCATTTGATTCATTTCCTTAATCTTTTCTTGGTAGATAATTTCCCCACCTTTTAATCACCAATAATTAAACAATTAAGCAATTATCTACCTTGTACCTAGGCTAAATTTCGGCCATCACCCCCTCAATTATCCCTCAAAATCTAATGATATCATAACCATCCCTTATCTCACAAACTCTAGGATAGAAAAGATTTGATCTTGCCATTTAACCTCCCATCTATTTTGCAACCTTCCCATTCATTTCCTAGACATTTCCCTCACGACTCCACCGAAAATTTCAGAGCATTTTCAGAGAGAAAAATCGAGAATAGCTAGCAAGAAAACAAGAGAGAAAAACAAGAAGCAAAGCAACTCCGTCTCCTCCGCGCCGTGTCGTCGTAATCGATTTGTTTTCATTTCAAACAAATCCAAGGCATGTTTCTATCATTCTTTTCTCTTCAATCAAGTCATATTATTATTTTCAAACATCATATGAGCATGAAACTTGAAGCAAAAACCGAAACTCATGTCAAGAAATTTTTGAAAATCTGCACAGGATATTTCGGCTCTTTCCTTGCACTTCACGGCTGGTATGTTTTTGATGATTTCAGGGTGTGGCTCGGCTCCAGGCGTTTAAAGCTGCATCTAGGCTTGTACTAGGATGTGTTAGAGAGGTGTCGGTCCATTGGTTGCGGTCCATGCACCCCAACGAAACCATTGTTGACAGCAACACCCCATGTTGCAATTTATGAGTCTCAATTTCTGATTCTTGCTTGTCTAAGGAGAGGGTTCGGATCTTGGTTAGTCTAGGGCCTGTAACCATGATTAGAACACTTCCCAAGTATTTCTAAGACGTGACAATGTCGGCCTTTCAAGGCTTGGTCCATGGCTTCATTGGTTTTCAAAACAAAACAAGACAAGCCCCCTTCGACCCTTTCTTTTCCTGCATGTATAGTTTTGAATTTAGGGGATGGTGTGGATCTTGGTTGGCTTTTTAGCTCTTAGCCATGGTTCACACAATACCTCATTATGTCTAGATGATTCCATGGTCGATCCTATGGCCACTAGAATGATACATGACGGCAAGAACAAGCAAGACATCCCACGCGTGCAAAGCGTGTCCTCGGGTGGAGCTTGGGTTTTGGCGTAGGTGTTGGCTTGGATCGTGTTTGGCCTAGAGCCATTAGCCATGGTTCAAACCATACCTTAGTATGTTGGGAAGAGGCTCTGGTTGGTGGTTCAAGCCCCAATGGCCAATAGCCTCGTAAACGAAGCAAGAAAGCACAACAGTTGCTGCTGTATTTTTGACAGCAACTTTGCCTTTGGTTCTGAGGCTTGTTTCGAGTTCTTGGTTGGATTTTAGCCTATTTCCTTAGACTGGACAGTACTCATTGAGTTAGGAAGGTCATGTTTTTGGTTGTTTGTGATTTGGTTAAGTTTAGAGGTCGTACGAGAATTTACGGTGCAATATGCCAAAGTGACTCTCGAAAGAGCGTTTCATGATTTTGGCCTCCATGCACAATTTTCGTGTATTACAGCCCTTGGTATTTATTTTCGATCATTTTAGATGTATTTTAATCATGACTAAATGATGGTTCGATGTTAGTTCGGGTTGGTATGGAGTCATAGTTAGAAATTAAGTTGTTGGTCTAGTTGGCCCCATTTTTGGGTTCAATTACGAAGTTTTGGTCAAGTTAAGTTCTTTGCATGTTCTCATGTTAGGATTAGGATGCATCGAGCATGGGAACGACCCAACTCAATTGGTAGAATAAAACAGGATAATAATTATATTACGTGAATAAAATATAAAAGTTTATTTTTGAGATATATGATATATGTCTTATGGCCACTTCACGCTCATGGGATTTCAGCTTATGGGATTATTACTTCACCCGGTGACTCACGACCGGTTCATGTTCATGTGTGGGTATGGATATCCAGTCCAAGGGCTGTGATGATCTCTACCGCCCACTATACTGTGGTTTAGTCTGATCAGACGGTTCAGTTCATGTTATGGGCCACTTGCGTAGAACATTATCTCAACAGAAATATTATGATATGCTATTTTATGACAGGGATCTAACGAGCAAACATTTTACGTACGATTTTCAGTTATGCACGTATTTATAATTATCCATGACACGATTTTCACGTTACGCTTTACGATACGATATCTTTACATGACATGAAATTTTATGATATATTTTACTTGTTATTCACGATATATGTATGCTGAGTCTTTAGACTCACTAGACTTGATTGTTGTAGGTATTGATGAGGTCGGGACCGAGGGCGGTGACCAGTGAGCCATCTTGGGTCGACAGTAGTAGGAACCCGAGAACCTCATTTTTATCATTTACTATTTTTATGTTCAAACTCATTTTATTACGATGAATTATTTTAAGTTGTTGTTTTGAAACAAATATTTACTTCTGCTGCTACTTTAAACATTTAAACATTTTTATCAGTTTATTTTATGAATAAGGAAAGTTATTTACTTTTAAAGAAAAAAAATTTAACTTATTCCGCAAATTTTCAAATACGAAATACTGGCATCTACACAAATGTTCCTCAAATTTCGAATTAAATCCTCAAAATTAATTCAACTAGCAACCACGAACTATCAGTAATTTCTTCTAGTGGGTTCTTCGTATGGTACGAAAAAAAGATCCCAAATAAAGGCAAGAAGCTTTCTGCCCCTCCAAAGAAGAACAAACCCAACAAAAAGCCATACAAGAAAGCAAATCCGGGGCCCACAAAGCCTGATAAGTCAGATCATGTCTGTTTCCACTGCAAAAAGCCTGGACATTGAAGGCGTAATTGCGAGGAGTATCTTGCCCAGAAGCGTTCTGGCCACGGTATGTTTTATATTGAAGTTAATGTTTCTATTAATTCCTCTTCTTGGGTATTGGATACCGGATGTGGTTCTCATCTATGCAATGATTTGCAGGTGATGGGAAGAAGCAGGAGGCTTAGAGATGGTGAGACCTTTCTAAGACTAGGAAATGGAGCAAGAGTTGCTGCCACTGCCATTGGAGACGTTACTTTAATTTTGGACAATAATTTTAAGTTGTTTTTTAGAGACGTTTTATTTGTTCCTGAATTGGTTAAAAACATTATTTCTATTTCTATGATTGATATGGATGGTTATTCTTGTGTTTTTGCTAAAGGTGTTTGCAATTTATACAAGAATGAATGTTTGATTGGAACTAGAGAATTAACAAACGATCTCTATAACTTAAAATTAAAAGATATTCCGTTAAACAATGTCCAAGCGCATACAAAAAGAACAACAAACAAAAGAAAAATAGAAGATCCAAATCCCGCACAAATATGGCACGCTAGACTATGTCATATTTCTCAAAGAAGGATGCACAAGCTAGTGGGAGAAGACATGTTTGACTTGTCAGACATAAATTCTCTACCAACTTGTGAGTCCTGTCTAAAAGGAAAAATGACTAAAACTCCATTCAATGGAAACGTGGAACGTGCGCATGGTCTACTGGATTTGATCCACACGGACGTTTGTGGCTCGCTAAGTGTTAGCACAAAATTTGGGCATTCCTACTTCATTACCTTTACTGATGACCATTCGAGGTATGGGTACGTTTATTTGATGAAACACAAATCTGAAGCATTTGAAAATTTCAAAAAATTCAGATCTGAAGTAGAAAATCAGCTAGAAAGAAGTATTAAAGCACTTCAATCTGATCGAGGTGGAGAATAATTAAGTGTTGAATTTTTGGGTTATCTAAAAGAGAATGGGATTCTCTCACAGTGGACTCCACCAGCGACACCACAATTGAATGATGTTTCTGAACGTCGAAATCGATCCTTGATGGACATGGTTCGATCTATGATGGGATTCACTGAATTGTCTATATCGTTTTGGGGCTTTGCGCTTGAAATTGCGGCAATGTTGTTGAATAATATCCATACAAAAGCAGTGGATAAAACACCATATGAGATATGGATGGGAAAAAATCCCAAATATTCTTACATGAGAATATGGGGATGTCCTGCTTACGTGAAGCAGACAGTGGGAGACAAATTGTATATTAGATCCACTTTGTACTACTTTGTAGGATATCCAAAGAATTCTGTTGGATATTATTTCTATCATCCCAATGAAGCAAAAGTGTTTGTTTCAAGAAATGCCACCTTTTTGGAAAGGGAATTTCTATTAGATAGAAAAGACAAGATGATAGAACTTGAAGAAATTCAAGATACTCCCTCAACTATAGAAGTTGAACCCATTTCCTAAGAACCAGTAGTTGCAGTACAAGCTTTTAGAAGGTCTGATAGGGTTATTAGACCACCTGCAAGATATACGCTTTTTCATGAACAAAGTCATGATGAGTCTTGTGTTGGATGTGATCCAATGAATTTCAAAGAAGCAATATCTTATACTGATTCAACCAAATGGCTTGAAGCCATGCAGTCAGAAATGGACTCTATGTATTCAAACCAAGTTTGGACATTAGTGGATCCACCTGAGGGAATCGTTCCCATAGGATGCAAATGGATCTACAAAAGAAAGCTTGGGGCGGATGGGAAGGTAGTGACCTTCTAAGCAAGACTGGTTGCAAAAGGTTATACTCAAAGGCAATGAATTGACTATGAGGAAACTTTTTCACCAGTTGCTATGTTTAGGTCCATTAGAATACTACTAGCCATAGCAGCATGGTATGACTATGAGATATGGCAAATGGATGTAAAGAATGCTTTCCTCAATGGAGAAATCAAAGAAGAAATTTATATGTCTCAACCCGAGGGATACACATCAGTAGGAAGTGAGCATAAGATATGTAAACTTCAGAGATCAATATATAGTCTCAAGCAGGCATCAAGGAGTTGAAACCTCATATTTGATAGCACTATCAAAGAGTTTGGTTTTCTAAGAATCCTGAGGAACCATATGTGTACAAGAAAGTTAGTGGGAGTGCAGTGACATTCCTAGTACTTTATGTTGATGATATCCTGCTCATTGGGAATGATGTAGGATTACTGCAATCAACTAAAGTATGGTTAGTCAGTAAATTATCCATGAAAGACATGAATGAAGCATCCTACGTATTGGGAATACAAATATATATAGATAGATCAAAGAAGATGCTTGGACTCACCCAAGTCACCTATATCGATACCATTATAAAACAATTCTCTATGGAAGAGTCCAAGAGAGGATACTTACCAATGTGTCATGGTATTACTCTATCTAAAGCTATGTGTCCGAAAACTGATGAAGAGATAGAGATGATGACACGTATTCCATATGCGTCAGCTATTGGTAGTATTATGTATGGTATGATATCGACTCGTCCTGATGTTTCTTACGCTTTGAGTGGTACAAGCAGATATCAGGCGAACCCTGGTCCAATGCATTGGAGGGCCGTGAAAGACATTCTTAAGTACTTGAAAAGGAATAAGAACTTGTTCATGGTCTATGGGGGTGGAGAATTAAAATGGGAAGGCTACACTGATTTAGCTTCCAATGTCATGTAGATGATTCGAAATCGACATCTGGTTTTGTATTCATGCTTAATGGTGCGGCTGTCTCTTGGAAAAGTTCCAAGCAAGACACCGTTGCGGATTCCACAGCTTCACATTGTTGCATCTACTACAGCCAAAGAGGCAGTTTGGATGAGGAATTTTGTCCAAGAGTTGGGCGTTATTCCTAATGGAGTTGATCCAGTCCCGGTGTACTGCGACAACACTGGTGACGTTGCGCAAGCAAAGGAACCAATGTCTCATCAGCGATCCAAACATGTATTGAGGAAATTCCACATCATCCTGGAGATTGTGGGAAGGGGAGACATATCAATCGAGAGAGTCCCCTCTGCAGATAACGTTGCTGATCTACTTACGAAGCCCTTGCCAGGACCATTTTTTGAGAAGCATCGCGAAGCAATGAGATTAAAGTTTATGGGTAGTTGGCTCTAGGTCAAGTGGGAGATTGTTAGAATTGATGCCCTGCAAGCCAACTGTTGGCTATGGATTTTATTGACTCAAGTGTTTATTTTAATATAATTCATTATTTTATGGTTTATTATTTCTTAATCTGGATACCTATGTTATCAAACATAGATAAAGACCTTGATTATACTTTAATACAAATGAATCGTAATTCGATGTTGAAACTCGTTTGTAAACACTGTATAATCTAAATTCGTTCCTAGTCGATTCAGCCGCCTAAAACATGGATAAAGATCACTTGAGCTTGAGACTAGCATCTGTGACGTTGTGTACTGCGTTTCTTTGTAAGGGCATAGATATGTTCAAACATGCAGATTGGTAGTCATATGATGATTATACCGAATAATCGTCCCTCGGACTTTCCAAGTGGTTATCATTCATCGAGAGTATAAGTTCGTGGTTATGATTGTACACCATTAGTCCTTACGACACGGGACAACACTAAGGCTCTATATGCTAGGGATGTGCTTTGACTCGTTTACCGGCTCTAGGAAAGTCATCAGGTGGCGAGGTTTGGAACAGTTGTGACACATATAGGAGCCAGTGCATTATAGTCAGGGATTCACCGCTCCCCTGTGGGTGTGGATATCCTATGTGATATGATGTAATAATAGTGCATGGAATCTCTGGTCAGAGTATTAGATGTACGTTGGAGAAGGAGTTCTCCAATAGTACACACGATGCCACTATTATAATTATCACATAGTTATCGAATTAATATGAAACCCTCGATTAACCAATGGTTGCAGATTCGATCGGGATATATGAGATGAAGGGACAGTACTGTACGTTAATCATAATCGACTGGTTCTTGCAGGCACTATCAGTGATACCTAGGGGATCATGGGGCGATGCTACTAGACGCTCTTACCATGATCTGATGGGTACAATCAGAATTGAGTTCTGACATTCTTGATCGAGGTGTTGATGAAAAGAATGAGGCTAACTAGGGTAAACCCGAACAGAGGATTATGTCCTGAATCACAAAGAGTTGTGAACCCACGGCTAGCTGTAACCCTAAACCATTGAGGGTCACACAAGTACTGAATTGTTTGTTCCAGATGAGAAAATAAATTCAAGGAGTTGAATTATGTTATATAGTAAATTCAAGGAGTTGAATTTATGATAATTAAAGTTTGAGAGAATAAATTCAAGGAGATGAATTTATAAAATTTGAGAATTTAATTTATTAAACTCAAATGTTGGGTTTATTAGATATTAAATTTTGGAGGTAATAATAAATTCAAGGAGTTGAATTTATAATTTAAATAATAAATTAAAATGTTGAATTTATAATTAATTTAATTAATTAAGCTCAAAAGTTGAGTTGATTAAATATTAAATTAAAATTGGTGGGAAGTATATTTATGAGCTTGTAGGAGTACAAGTCCAATATACCATGATTAAAATTTAATGGATTTGAATTAAGTTAATTAAACTAGTTGGACTAGTCTAATTAATTAATCAAGCCCATTAATGTTAATTAGATATATGTTTTAGGTCATGGGTTAAATATAAATAAGTGAGATGTCAAAACCCTAGCCACCACCACAACCCTAAATTCGAGACTACCTCTTCCAAAAGAGAAGAAAAATCGGCCACCTCCATTCTTGAAGAGATTTTGAGCCGTCTCTCAAATTATTTTTCTCCTATGCAAAATTTCTTTCATATTTTCTAGTGCAATTTGAAAGATGAACATACTATCTAGTCGTGGACTTGATAGGAGGATTGAACTAGGAGTATCTTGAAGAAAAGTTCGTAGGGATTCATCAAGAGCTGATCCGTTTATACCGGATTAGTGGGAACCACGTGATTAATTCACAAAGATATAATTTCTAACATCCTATGTATGTTTTGTTAAAATCATACGAGCGCCCAAAGCAAATCATATTTTGATTGACAAAAATAAAATAAAATTTTAAAACTTCTGCTGCATTTAGCCGTGTAGAAAACTAGATACAACATCTTAGTTATCCAAACCCGTGACGATTAATTCATTTCACATCAACTTCTATTTATTTTTTATATTATAAAAAAACTAGATTAAATTTCCAAAATCACCGATCAAGCTATAAAAATTCTAAAACTTGCGACTTATTAACTAAAATTCCCAAAAAGATATTTTTAATTTCAACAACGCCAAAAGCTATAATTTAAATAACTAATAACCAAAAATTCCTAAAATTCTCATATTTTGACAATATCCTTAAAAATCCTCAAATTATCGAAACTAGTTTCAAATATCGAACTACAGTTTCCAAACTCCACCTTTAAAAATTCTAAAACATGGGAATAACCAAACTCAATTTATTTAACTCCTAAAAAATCGAAATACCCATATATGCAAAAGCTGGAATTTTCGACAATGCTAAATAAATTCTGAAAAATTCAATTGATAACTCCAATCGATATCTGAAAAATTGAATCGAAATACCCATATATGCATATGCTGGAATTTACGATTAGTGGTTGGAAACAAGCTTCTCAAGCTTAAAAGAACAAAAGAGAAACTAGAATGAAGCTAGAAAATCCAGAGAAGAATTCGACAAGCAACATGAGATCGAGCTCGGTTCTCACTTTTCTGGCTTCAATCGATTGAGAACCCACTCGGACTAGCTGGTACGAACTCGGGCGACCTGCTTTCCGACGGCAAGGGGCAGTGACATTGATGGCGTGAGTTCGGCGACAGAGGTAGACGGGAATGGGGTTTGAGTTCTCTGTTTTTGCTTCTTTCTCGTTTCTTAATACTTTTCATTTGGTTGAGTTTTTATTTAATTGAAATGGGCTGGTTTTGCGGAAACTTGGGCTTTTACATTCTCTGATATTAATAAAAAAATTTGTCATCGAAATCTAGCATACACAACACATATCCACAAAATGGTTTAAAACATTTAACATTGATAATACATATTGAAATGTGAATACATAGAGTAATTCATTACATTTTCAAACAAACGTGTCGATCATTCTCGATGCATCTTAACCTCTAATTCTCATGTAGTTTCTTCTCTCTTATGTCTACTTCACTGCACCATAACCACAAGAATTGTCTAGTTCCTAATTTTTTTTCTCTTTGTGGTCTAGAATCTGCACTGGATATTCAACATAGCTAAAGGAATTGTCCAACTCCACATCCTCGGTACTCAAGACATGAGACAGATGTGGCTCGTACTTCCAGAATAGTTACAGGAAACACATCGTGTATCGCAAACAAACTCTGCAGAATTTCCGAACGATAAGCCAATATAACGTGGAGCTAGCTTCCCTTTACGCACAAATCTCATAGTATCACGAAACAATGATAATTTCAAGAAAACGTAATCGCCAACTTGGAACTCTAAAGGCGTACGCCTTTTATTAGCATAATTTGTTTGACGATCCTGGGCTTCTTTCATTCTTTTCCTGATCAGTTCAACATTATCTTTCATTTCTTGCACAAATTCTAGTTTAGACATATGTCGTCCCCTTACATGTTCCCAACAAATCGGAGATATGTACTTTCTTCCATATAAAGCTTCAATGGTGCCATATCGATCGTTGTATGAAAACTGTAGTTGTCGGAGAATTCGACCAGAGATAATGATTCATACCAATAACCACGGAAATCTATTACAACTAGTCGCAACTGTTAGAGTAGATGCCCTGCAAGCCAACGATTGGCTAGGAAATTTATTGACTCAAGTGAAATAAACAATCTTTATTTTAATATAATTTAACTTTTTATGGTCTTGTTATACTTTATCTGTATACCCATGCAAGCAACATAGATAAAGTCCTTGATTATGCTTTAATACAAATGAATCGTAATTCGATGTTGAAACTCATTTGTAAACACTGCATATTCTAAATTCGTTCCTAGTCGATTCAGCCGCCTAAAACAGGTATAAAGGCCGCTTGAGCTCGAAACTATCATCTGTGATGTTGTGTACTGCGTTTCTTGATAAGGGCATAGAGATGCCCAAACATGCAGATGGGTAGTCATATGATGATTATACCGAACAACCCTCCCTCGGACTTTCCAAGTGGTTATCATTCATCGAGAGGATAAGTCTGTGGTTATGATTGTACACCATTAGTCCTTACAACTCGGGACAACACTGAGGCTTTATATGCTAGGGCTGTGCTTTGACTCGTTTACCGGCTCCAGGAGAGTCATCAGGTGGCGAGGTTGGGTATAGTTACGACACATATAGGAGCCAGTGCATTGTAGTCGGGATTCACCGCTCACCTGCGGGTGTGGATATCCTATGTAATCTGATGAAATAATAGTGCATGGAATCTCTGGCCAGAGTATGAGATGTACGTTGGAGAAGAAGTTCTCCAATAGTACACGCGATGCCACTATTATAGTTATCACATAGTTATCGAATTAATATGCAACCCTCGATGAACTAATGGTTGCAGATTCGATCGGGATATATGAGATGAAGGGACCGTACTGTGCGTTAATCATAATCGACTGGTTCTTGCAGGCACTATCAGTGATACCTAGGGGATCATGGGGCGATGCTACTAGACGCTCTTACCATGATCCGATTGGTGCAATCAGAAATGAGTTTTGACATTCTTGATCAAGGAGTTGATGAAAAGAATGGGGTTAACTAGGGTAAGCCCGAATAAAAGATTATGTCCTGAATCACAAAGAGTTGTGAACCCACGGTTAGCTGTATCCCAGAACTATTGAGGGTCACACAAGCACTGGCTTACTTGTTCCCGTTGAGATAATAAATTCAAGGAGTTGAATTTATAGAAAACATTGAGATAATAAATTCAATGAGTTGAATTTATAAGAAATAAGTTTGATATGATCAATCGATAAGCTTATAAATAAAGTTTATAAAAGATTATAGAAATTTTGAGAGCATGACTGCTAAAATAATCAGAGGAAGTGCACATGTCTTATTTGGACATTGATGATCTCGAAATTAAAGTGTACATCATAATAACAATAAGTTGAAATTGTCACATCGATGATATTGGATCGTCATTATGATGAGATTAATGTAATGGGAGCATGGATCATGGGCTTGTAAGAGTATAAGCCCATCATGCAAATTTATTAAAGTTCAAATGGGCTTTGATAATTAATTATATTTTAATTGAGTTAAAATATAGCTCATTAAGTTTTTATAAAATATGGTATTGATTTATGTAATATGGAAATATTCATGATACCATAATTTTAGTAACTTGCACATAAAACATAATAAATTAATGCATGATATTTTTTTGGAAAATAAATATGCATTAAAATCGATATTGGCTATAGTTGGCATGCATTTTAGAATCTTTTGTTAATTTAATTAATTAGATTAATTAAGTAAAGAAAAGATTAGAAAATATAATATTATATTTTTTAAAATTATTATAATGCATGCAATTTCGGTGGAAACAAGGAATGGCAATTGAATTCATTAACTTAATTAATATGATTAATTAAGGAAATGAAAATTAGTTAATTAAACTAATAATATTTGTGTTACTTTGATTTTGACTTGGAAGCGATCACCGAAGCTTCAAAAAGGGATAAGGATTTTGATTCTTATTTTTTTGAAGATGAGGGATCCGAAAGTTTGGCTTCAGAATATTTTTCGGCTCTTCCAATTCCTTAATATTCTCAAAGGTTTTGAACAAATATTTTGTGTGTTCTATCTCTTCGCAAAATCTTCTATACTTTCTAGTGCAAGTTAGAAGAGGAACAAGGAATCCGGTCGTGGGCCTAATTAGAAGAATCGAAGAAAGTTCGTAGGGATTAATCAAGAGCTAATCCGTTCATACCGGATTAGTTGGAGCCAAGTGATTTAATTCACAAAGGTATAATCTTTAACATCCTATGAATGTTTCTGTTAAAATCATACGAGCGCCCAAAGCAAAACATATTTTGATTGTCAAAATAATTAATTTTTTTTAAAACTTCCGCTGCGTTTGGGCGTCTAGAAAACCAGATCCAACAGCAAAATTTTTCTTAGAGTCTGGATAGTTCTTTCTGACTGAACATCTGTTTGGAGGTGATAAGCATTGCTCATGGCAAACTTTGAACCTACTGATTTCAAACTACCTCATAACTTCGAAGTAAAACTTGGATCATGATCTGCTACTATGGTTATTGACACACCATGCAGTCTCATCACATGATCAATGTACAATTTCACCATTTTCTTCTAAGTACGGGTACAATCATAAGGAATAAAATGAGATGACTTAGAAAATCTATCAACAATCGCCCAAATTGCCTCACAATCACGGTTGGAACGATAGGTGTGTCACAAATCCGTAGCAATGTGCTCCCAATTCTACTGTAGCACTTCAAGAATAGTTAACATACCACCAGGTCTCATTCTGTTGGCTTTAACATGTTGACATGCTAAAAATTTAGCCACAAAATCATAATTTACTTGTTCATGCTTCTCATCAATAATGAGCTCTCAAGGTATGATACGTCTTTTGATTTCCTAGATGAATGTTGTGTCTACTACAATTTGCTTCATGTGGTGTAGTTTATTTCACATCTATCAAATTATGAACCACAAGTCTCCCATTAAAGCAAAACTACAATTTGAGGCAACACTGAACTTAACTGACTAATTTGTCTGAGCAAATTCTTTCAATCTATGAATGTGTGGATCAATTATCTATGCTGCTTTGATGTTTGATCTTATATGTGGTTCGACTTGGATAGAAGAAAATATAAAGTAATCTCCACCGGGCTTATAAGTCCATCATGAAGTTCCCAAGCGCTCGTAGGCTTTAGAGATAGTCAGAGATGTCAGCACAGGGTCATGAACTTTCCTGATGAGGGCATTTGCCCCTAGATTCATTCGCCTTTGTTGATACTGAATCTCACAATAAAAGTTAATAGGATTTTCACACTCATCCCCTTCAACTATCTTCTCATTTTCCTCATTCTCTTTGGATTTTTCAACCTCAAGTTCTCTTCCACTTCTCAAAGTTACAGCTTTGCATTGCTTCTTTGGATTCACTTCAGTATTACTTGGGAATTGACCTCTATTTTGATCTTTCAATGCATTAGCCAACTGTCCAATCTGTGTCTCCAATGATTTCATTGTGGCACCCGGAAACTCCATCCATCGATGTTGTCTCATGTTCAAGTTAGACTGTGTGAAAATATACTTAAGACTCTTGTGATTAGAATAAATTACAAATTTTTCGCATCATATATAACGACGTCATATTTTCAATGCAAAAACAATGACATCCAAATCTAAATAATGAACTAGATATCGGGTGTCATGTGGCTTCAACTGATGAGAAGCATAAGCAAGCACTCACATTTTTTGCATCAAAACACAACTCAATCCATTTAGAGATGCATCTGTACAACCAACAAATCCACCTGAGCTTAAAGAAAAAGCTAACACTAGAGCTGTCATCAACTTTTCCTTCAAAACTCTAAAAACTTGGTTCACATTCAGTAGTCCACACAAAACGTCGATTTTTTTGTGTTAATTGGCATAGGTCTTGCAATTACGAAAAATGTTTCAATAAAACACCTATAATAACAAGCTAATCCCAAAAACTGCAAATCTCATAAACATTTGTTTGTTTTGGCCAACTGATAACAACTTCAATTTTATTGAGATCCACTGAAACTCCATGAACGAATACAACATGATCCAAAAATACTACTATGTCTAACCAGAATTCACACTTGAAAATTTTTGCATATAATTGCACTTCTCCGAGTGACTGGAGAAATAATATCAAATGTTCTTGGTGCTCCTTCTTTGTTCTAGAATAAAACATAATGTCATCAATGAAAACAATAATAAATATGTCTTCGAATTTTAAAAAACATGGTTGATAGGATTAGTTAAGGTAGTTTAGGTGTTTGGAAATGGGGATTGAATAAACACTTATTTTTTTTTTTTTTTTTATTTCTAAATATGAATCAGTTCTTTGAGGAATTGATCATAAAATCTTGTTTGTCGATAAAAATAAGTCAAATGATAAAAGTGCAGAACTATATTAAAATATAGATTCAATACTAAGGAATGACATAAATTAAAACAAACAGTATAACTAAAATGAACACACAATTTTTTACGGATGTTCGGAGACTTCAAATGTTCCTACATCATTCTTCTATCACAAGGATAGGTTTTTGCCTAAATACTTTGATATATTACAACAGATTGTAATAATCCACTTCAGCTGGTCTTACACACTCTCAAACTGAAACTTTTAGTCTAACAAATCTTTTACAGTAATAAACTGAATCGCTCTAATTGGTAGCCTGAATTTTACTGATAAATACAATTAATTTAGAGCTTGAGTGTGCGATCTGTAAACTAAGAAAACACTCGTAAAAAATATCGCAACTGATTGAAGATTGTAGCTTGAGTCGAGGTGTTACAAGTTTATTGCACTAGGGTTCTCGAGTTTGTACGTACAGAAAATTCCAGCAACTTTCGGTCTATTTAAGGGGTCATAAGGGGTCTGAAATAAGTGGTTTTTAGGCTGGTCATGTAGTTTTTTGACATGGTGCAAGTTGAGAAAATTTTGGTTAAGGATTGAGTTGATTCAGGTCAAAATCGGGATCCCGGTCCAAGTTTTTTTTAAAACGAATCACATAAGTTTTGAATCGTGCTCGAGTTTACGTCTAAGAAATGCTTATAAATATGCTTTAGGCTGCTTTAAGGAGTTTTGTAAGCTTCGGTAGAAATTTTGAGGTCAAAGAGTAAAATGGTCATTTAGGGTTTCCAGGGGCAAAATGGTCATTTTGCAGACGGGTCAAGTTTTTAGTCCTGGCAGCGCCCTAAGCACGATTTGAAATTTTTTAAATGTTTATATTATCATGTACATGATTTTTTATGAATTTATGAAAAATAGGTTGCATGCTTGGTTTGATGGAAAAATTTCGTATGTGCATGATTTTGATAAGTGATGAAAATGATTACATGTTTTGAAGGATTTTAGTCAGTTGTTACTGACGATATATGTATACGATGAGCTGTAAGAACCAAGGCTCAGTGGATGGGTAATAATGTCGCTGATATCCCGTCGTCAGGTCCACGGTTATATGTAGATGGATCCATCGAATAGAGCTGATACGATTACAGCTGATACGAAAGTCACAACTAACAAACTGAATTCGATTAAGTAAATGAACAAATATATGTTGATATGATGAGAAGTTTTGACACATTATGCTTTTACGATATGTTTACGATTATGCTTTTAAGATCATGAAATGAATTTTTATTACAATACTTT
This sequence comes from Primulina eburnea, assembly GCF_022965805.1. Classification (NCBI taxonomy): domain Eukaryota; kingdom Viridiplantae; phylum Streptophyta; class Magnoliopsida; order Lamiales; family Gesneriaceae; genus Primulina; species Primulina eburnea. Next base: position 839,839 of record NW_027331355.1, read on the forward strand.
TCACAATTGAATGTTATGTATATGTATTTGTCATAATGTTATAAGTGTGTTGAGTCTTTAGACTCACTAGTTGTGAATGATGCAGGTGAGCATATTGATCAGGAGATTAGAGGTGCCGAAGACTGAGTAGGCGGAGTTGGATGTGCGCACGTGAACCCGAAGATCTTATTCCTTCCGCACATCATTTTTAAGAGATAAGAGTGGGCAAGAATATTTTTACTCATTCATTTTATTATGTTATTGGTTATCAAGATTTTTACTCGTTCATATTTTTTTTATTTTTAAACTTCAGTATTTTTGAAACGTCAACTACTAATTTTTATTTTTTTATAAATCATAAACTCGAAAATTAACAAATAACACCACTTAACCTTTCCATTAATCAAAACTAGTTTAACAATTTGAATCTCAAGTGCATACAAATCCTTAAATCGTCGACTAACCATAAATCCTACATCGACCTTTGAAAAGATCAACTAACATCAAAATAAAACATAAAATCTCTGATAAAATCATCAACATAAATCCTTCAAATCTTTTGTCAATCAAGCTAATGCAGAAAATAAATGTCCTCAGGAGTATACTGCCGCACTCGATCCACTCCATCGTCAGCGTCTCCCTCAATATCATCAAATCCTGCAACATTCAAACATATTGAATCTAATGATTCAACACGTTCTAAACACGAGTAGCAAATAATACATATACAATCACAAGAATTCAAAATCATACTTTTATTTAAAATAGCTTTTATGCATAAATAAATCGTAAAATCATTTAATCGTAAAGCTTTCAATCTTTTATCATTTTGGGTGAAATTTGTTCCTCGAAAGTGATTAGCATTTTATCCTCAGATCGACTGATCAGTCTTTAGCTCCACATGACCCATGGGGATGGGCACTATGCACCGTCATGGAAATATGATAGTCGAGCTCCCTCTAGGACTTTTTCCCGTTAACGGGCTCTCTCTAGGGCCTTCTTCCTCACGACATTCCAATAAAATGGCAAGTTCACCGTTCTTTTTAAAAACGGATCCCCCACATATCCTCTATCCTTTGTCACAGTCAATTCACATCCCTAGTATTTTAACAGTAAAAATTGCATAACTTTACAATAAAACAAAAAATATCATATTTTCATCAAATTCATCATATTATATAATTTAACATACATTATGACCCTTCGGGACGCTGCCAAGCCTTTTTGTACTACCTAGGTGCAAAGTGACCGTTTTACCTGGACTCTAAAATTCTCGATTTTGACTTTTTCTTAATTTATTGACTCTAGACCATCCCAAAAAATTATTAGGCTTATATTAAATTTAAAAATTTATTTTCAGCTTAATTTCGAGGCTTTCGATTTAATTCCTTAATTACTAATTCCTAAAGCGTTAAATTCCCGGATTAATTCAAATTTTAATATTTTATTCTCAAATATTAAACATAAACTTTTCATCACTAAACTTCACATGACATCTTAAAATACACCCATAAACATTTCTTAGATGTAAAATTTAGCTCCTCAACTACTTTCTCAATTTTCTTTAAAACTTAACCGAACGTGCCGGTTTTAACCCGTTTGTCTCAAAACATAACCAAACATTACCAAAATTGAACCATAGCTTACTAACACCTTATTAACCCTTTTTCACCCCTTATCAAGCCAATTAAAACCCTTGAACAAGCCTAGATCCATGCTGGAAAATTCTACTTGTTTTCGAAAACCCTAGCTTGCACAAGCTTGAGTTCCTTCAATCCTAGTCCCTAACCATCATGTCCAGCCCCTAACCAACCATCCTAGGACCTAGACCAAACCCTATACTAGCTACTGGACCAAGCCCTATATCCCACGCACGACCACAGCCCTCAACCCGTCAACCCTTGCCTTACGCGACCCACACTTCAAGCTACAACCCTCAGCCTTGCACCATCATTCCTCCAAGCCATCTAGGACCATGAATAGACCCCACTAGGACCCATGAACATGTTTCAAAAGCATCACATGGCCTACTATTTTCTAGCCCTCAAAACCGAACCCTAATTCCTCAATCAAACAAATTTTCGTTCAGCCCTTGCCCTCACTTGTTATAGCCGTTAGCCAAGCTTATATGGACCCTTAAACATGTTGAAAATCGTCCCTTCCATAGCCCTACCATGGCAGCCCCTTTATGCATCATAATCATGAGTTTAGACACACAAAAACTCAAGTTTTGTTCATGTTATGCCATAAAAACGAAAATAAAAAGAGGATTTCATATTTCTATGCAAACATGATTAACACACATAATACGATTTGAATGAAGTAAAAAAATTTAGAAACGTGCTTTTGCGTTGAAAACGCTCGATGTACGAATACTGCAGCGGTGGAAGTCGGTGACGAACGAAAGACGATTTCTATTTTTTCTACCCTTTTTTCTTGTCAAAACCCCACCAAAAACTCACCTTGGGATGCAAGGGAATCGAGTGATCGTTTTTGGAAGGAAGAACGAGGAAAAAATTTGAATAACGAAGGAGAAATAAATCGAAAACTTCCTTGCTTTCCTTACCTTCTTTGGCCGCTGGTTTCTTCCATACGTAACTTAGTGTGTGTTTCGGTGTGTTTGTGTGGGGTTAGTTATAAATAAATTATAAACAAAAAGGCGTCTTAATTTTTAAATTAATGGGCTTAATCAACACTAGTTTTCTAATTAATAAATAATTAGTAAAATTAAAAGATTTATGATATATATTTCCAAATATTCCCTTACAAAATGCATAAAATTCCTTGGTCCCACCAATTAATTTAAACTTGTCCTTAAAAATGCAATAATTCTTAAAATATGTAAAATAAATATTTTCTTAAGTAAAAATAAAAATTTAGCTCTTAAATCCTTTACACCTTAGTCGTCTCTGGTCCTCCGTTCCGGCCAACCACCAAGATTCGTCTGAAAATTTTTAAATCATGAAATCAAATAAAGTTACACAATTAATAATTTATTCACTCGAAATATATCATTCATTCATCCAAAATCATTTAATTAAAATATTTTATCAATTTAATAATTTTCATGCATGCGATTTACGTGGATTGATTTTCCGACATTACAAACATCCCCCTCTTAAACAAAATTTCTTCCTCGAAATTTGTCTAGTCCTGATTATTGAAAAGCTTAGGCTCCCGCATTTACTTCATACTCAACCTGATTGGCTTAAATTTTGCATTCTATCACGCTTTCGCTACGTACTCTGATGTGACATCTTCCATTTTTATCAATTTCTACCAAACTTCTTGATCTCAAGGAAATAAAAATCTTGATTAACTCTACATCCTATATCCGTTATAAATCCTAAACTACCTTAAGTTATTTTATCTTCCCCAAGATTAATTAATTGTTAACTTTACCTTAAGTAATCCTGATCGTATAATTTAATTCCCCAAAATATATTCCTATTATCAAACCCAATTTCGATCCCTAATCATCATATAGTATCCATGATTATAAAACACCTTATTGACTGATACTTACTAAAATATCATTCATGTGCATGCCAAACATATTGTCCTTAATACCATCATCAATATACATTTGTTTTCTTAAATCCCAAGAATTCCAAGAACTTAAACGGTTAAGGCCTATCGAGTCACCACTTCTTACACAGTATACGTTCGAAACATGGAGTCCTAAATCACCAAGTTATTCGCCTCAACTTAGTCTTAGGTAGTGCAAAACTTGAGATACGCAAAACCAAATTCTCCTCACGTCTCCGAAGCATAACTGTACACGCTGTCCAAACCATGTAACCAACATGCATTTAATTAATTTTAAAATACGACTAACCTCCAAATTCGTGTATCATAAAATCATTTAAAGTTCAGTATATAAAATTTTAAGGAGTAAAACTCACAGACTTGAGGCGTGACTTCTTGAGCTTCTCAGAGTGGCAATAACACAACTTTTTGGAGATCCTTGGCTATGATACCAACTGACACGTCTACTACTAATTTTTTTTATATAAATCAGAAACTCGAAAATTAACAAATAAAACCACTTAACATTTCCATTAATCAAACTAATTTAACAATTCGAATCTCAAGTGAATAAAAATCCCTAAATCGTCGACTAACCATAAATCCTACGTCGACCTTTAAAAAGATCAATAAACATCAAAATAAAGCATAAAAATCCCTAATAAAACCATTAACATATATCCTTCAAATCTTTTTTCTATCAAGCTAATGCGGAAAATAAATGTCTCCCGGGAGTGTACTGCCGCACTCGATCCACTCCATCGTTAGCTCCTCCCTCAATATCATCAAATCATGGAACATTCAAACCAAGTGAGTCTAATGACTCAACACGTTCTAAACATGGTAGCAAATAATACATATACAATCACAAGCATTCAAAATCACACTTTTATTTAAAATAGCTTTTATGCATAAATAAATCGTAAATCGTAAAATCATTTAATCGTAAAGCTTTCAATCTTTTATCATTTTGGGAGAAGTTTGATCGTCGAAATTGTAACGTACCATAATTTAAAACTATTTTAAAATTTGCGGAAAAATAAAAATTTTCTTAAATACAAAATAAACTTTCAAATTTCGATCATCAATAACATGTTCATTATTTGCAATAAAAAAGATCACAAATAAATTTTTCCTAACAAAAACACTTGTTTAAACATTTTAAACCATAACGTGAAATCAGAGTATTAAAATCGTCATGCATAAAATCTTAAAACGTGAGCAGTCCTCAAGTATAGCCTCTTACGCTGTCCAAGCCGGCTCATTGTTCCCCACCTCTCGTCTCCTCAATGTCATCATCACCTGCATCGATCAAGACTAGTGAGTCTAAAGACTCAACATGTATAAACTAGAGATAGCAAGTACTACATAATAAAACCACATGTATCTTTAAGGTAGGGCTTACATACTTGAAACTTGAACGTAGTAGCATAAACGTAGACGTGCTATCATCATAAAACTTTTCTTAAACATACTTGCATCATACATACTTGAGCATACAAAACATCATTTTACGTAGAGATATGTTTCAAAGCAAGTGAACCATACATAAATGTGCCTGATTAGACAAAACCATAGTACTGGACTGGCAGGGAAAGTCCACTACCACATACATGAGATCTCCGGTCATGCTTTACCAGGTGGATTGACCCCTGGTCATGCTTTACCTCTTTCAAATCCTAATCTATGATTTACCGGGGTGGAGAGGTCCTCGGCCACGTTCACCGACTTCCAAACCCGTTCATAATTTGGTCACGAGACATTTAGCATACCTAAAAAACATAAAATATTTTCTTTTGCACGTCGTACATACTTACTTGGCTTTGAGGGATTCGTTGGATCTCGCTTGGGGCCACTGCTGCACAAAATAACATGAGTTCGAATATCTATCTTGCATAACTTAGACGTATAGTCATGCTTACACCCAAAAATGAAAAATTTCCTCATGACATTCTAAATCTCTCAGGATTCGACCTCGTTTAATCATCGTACTAAACCATGACATCAAACCCCAAAACAATCCCTAAAATTTAATTTGATTTTTTTAGGAGTACATGCACCTTGTGTAAGGGTCCGGGTAGGTGCTGGAATTTCGAATTTCGAAGGAAACAAAGGCACGGGCCCCGTGTAAGGGTCTGGCTATGGGTCCGTGAGTGTACCTACCGGAATCTTAGACCAACAGAGAAACACTACATTTGTTGATCTTTTATGTATTTTCGTTTTTAATCCATATCATGTCAAAAACTCATGCTTTCATGATCCAAACTTATGATAACTTTGCATTAAGGGGCTGCCATGTTAGGGGCTTCATAGGGGACGTTTTTCCACTGGATTTAGAGTCCTTAAGGGCATGAACAGGGGCTGGACAGGACCATGTATCATAGGAAATGAAAATTTAGAGTCCTAGTGGGTTGGGACTCTTTCGCTAGGGTTCACTTGGGCTTGCGGCAGCTTGCTGCTGTCAAGGGCACGACCAAGGGGCGTAGGAGGGTTCTGCCAGGGTCTTAGACAGGTTGCACAAAGGCTGGACCAAGTGATTAAGGGTTGGAGCCGAAGAAGGAGGAGTTCAAATTCTATTAGAACTAGGATTTCTTGTAAAGAAATTCAGTAGCTGGTATGGGCATGTTTAAGGGACTTAGTTGGCTTGATTTTGGTGGAATATGGGTTAGTTAGGTGTTATTAAGTTTTGGTTTAAGTTTGGTTAGGTTTTGAGTCCATACGAGTCAAAACCGAGAAATACGTCTAAGTTTAAAAACGAATCGGGAAACGCCTAGTTTGAGATTTAATAAAATTATGAAAAATTATATTTAAGCTTAAATAATTATTATAAGTCTATGTTTTTAATTTGGGAATTTTATATTAAGGTTTGGTTTAATTCGGGATTAAAACGCAGTAATACGACTTATTTAAAGAATAAATTAAAAGTCCTCGATTTAAGCTAAATAAAAATATGAGAAAATTCTTGTAGGCTTAAATAATTATTTGGGACATGTTAGTGTCAATGAAATTAAGAAAAAGTCAAATTCGAGGAATTTTACGTCTAGGGGTAAAGCGGTCTTTTTACACCTAGAAATTAGTAAAGGTTATGGTAGTGCCTTAAATGCTGTTTTTATGATGTTATGATTATTTTTAAATGTTTATGATGTGTCCATGATTAAATTATGATTTTTTTATGTCTAAGGAATTTTTATGATTTAAAAAGAACATTTAAAATACATGTTGCATGCTTGGTTTCAAAAATGAAAAATGTAATGTTATTTATGATTTTTCTAAAGTGATGTGAATGAAAAATGTTGAAGGAAGTGAAGTTATTGTGACTAATTCGTTAATAATGGCGACGTCGTGAGGGTGATGGTCCCAGCGGGAGCCCGACGATCGTGTTTCCATTATTGCGAATATGAGGTTATGAGGATATGAGGTTTGAGGTAAGAATGAGAATGTCGTGAGGGGAGAAGGCCCCAGAGGGAGCCCCGACGATCGTATTTCTATTCGATCATGTTAGGCCAAGGCTCAGTTGACCGGTGAGAGTGTCGCTGATGTCCCCGCCGCCCAGTATTGTGGTTTTATGTAGATGGATCCATCGTCATGTCATGTCATGTTGAGGAAAATCACAATTAACGATCTGAATTCAACAAAAGAAAAGGAAAACGAAAATGTTTATGATCATGTTAAAGGTTTTATGTCATGTTGAGGGAAAAAGGAAAAAGATTAAGGTTTATTATGCATGTCATGAAAATTTTTATGTTTAAAGTTGATGCATCATTATGAAGATATTTTTATTTAAATTTTATGCATCATGAAAAAGTATTTTACGAAAATGTTCATGTTTGAAGTTTATGCATCCTCATGAAAACGCTATTTTAAGTACAAGTAATTTTCACTGTTACGTGTTGACTGTAGTACGTATTATTTGTTATAAAGATTATGGTGTGTTGAGTCTTTAGACTCACTAGGTGTGATGGATGCAGGTGAGGTTGAGGGAGGGCTTGACGGATGATTTGACTGGAGTGATGACGCACACAACCCGAGGACCAACGCTTCTACTTTTTTCGCATTATGATTTACGACTCATGATTTACGTTAAGGATTTTTAGAATTATTTATTTATGCTTTTGAGGGATTTTTGAGAGGTTTAGTATGGGCTATACTTTTCAAATAATGTTTTTAGGTTGGTAAAATGTTTGACGATTGTATGCTTCAAAATATTTTCCTTTGGATTTTTAAATGGCAGTTGGATGTTTATTTTTAAAATGATGTAAGAAATATTTTATGGTTCGGTCGATGCTAAGTAAGGTTTTAAAAAAAAAATTTCTAGTAATATTTTATGGTTCGGTCGATGCTAAGTAAGGTTTTAAAAAAAAAAATTTCTAGTACTTTTAAAGCAATAAAAAGGGAAGGACGTTTCAAGAAGACTTTGATTTATACAACTACGTGTACAAGCTCACTCAGCTAGGACTTATATACTGGCTAAACTGAACTCCTAGCTACAACTGAAAGCAACACTTTCAGTCAACACTTATTTAACTCTATGTGAGAAAGATTACATACAAAAGTTTTACGTCTTTGTGCAAGACTGTTTTGGGTGGTTTTTGAGAGTGAATGTGTGTGAGAACTGAACAGAAATGTTCTCACACACTGAGGGATAACAGGCTTCTAATCTAAGCAGATATCACGATGAATAATTCCCTCTGGGCTTAAGTGCTTCTGAAAGATGATATGCAACTGAGTGTGCCCTTTTCTCTCTAGTGTTGTATATGTGCTTTCTCTCTTTTGATTCTTCACCGATCTTCTCTTTATATAGGCGAAGGAAGCTGATCGTATAGTGAGACTCATTTATTGTATCTGTTGCATTTGAATCGGCTTCTTGGACTATGTGTCTCGTCTCTTTGACTGTCCCTCTGAAGCGTTTGTGACTTTAATGCTCTGATGCAACGTCCATTATTGTCCTTTTACTGGACAATGGCTTTGTACCTTTTCACACAACTGGAATCCACTTCGAAGGAATCTATCATCGTCCATAACTGAAGGATTCTAACTGATGCTTCGAACTGGTCAGTTTGAACTGATCTTTCAGTTGGGCTGGTGAAATCAGTTGACTCATCAGTGGAACTGATTCCACATCGTTCAGTTGTACTGATCAGCTGGTTTCTTCATCAGTTGAACACTCTTTCGGCTGGCCAGGCTTCTGAGGTTTTCCTGCTGAATTACCTATCAACTGGTCAATCAGCTGTACTGCTCAAATGATGTGGCCAGTTGAACTTATTAATTTTGAGCGATCAGTTGGGTCTTTAGTTTTGCGATGTAAACAACGTGTAGATGATCCTAGATGCTGCACAACTAAGGTAGATCATTAGTAACACAATTAACAAATATTGTTAGCATCAAAATCAAGATTGCGAACTTGAAAAGTTCCAACAATCTCCCCCTTTTTGATGGTTACAAGACTTGAGCAGTTAAGCGCAATCTATTTAGTTTAAGAGTTAGTACATTCAAATTTGTCGAAAGCTCCCTCTTAACAACTGAATCAAAAAAATCTTTTCAAAACTGAGTAGAAAGGAGAGAAAAATAATTTAAACCAGTATTTATTAGTTGACTGAGAGAGTAACTGGATTTTAATACATTTTTTTAGTTAAAAGAACACTCCCCCTCAGGAACTGAATGAAAGCCCGTATTTGAGAATTATTTAAATAGTCATTTAATCATTCAAGCATTAGAGACAAGAAAACTGAGAATATCTATTCAATCACAAGAGACATAACTGAATAATCATGATGTTTTATTTGAATAAACTTCCATGTATTTACATATGAGTACATACATCCGTTGAGAGAAAAAAACTGCTACAACATTAGCATATTTTAAACATAATCAGATATCAATTGGTTTCTGTGACAGAACTGGATATACCATCAGCTGGTTGTCTTGACTGCTTGAACTCCTGCGTCAGTTGTGAGTTCAATTTGCTAGAGAAACGAGTAAAACTGCTTTGAATTGTCCTCTGCGCTTAACCAACTGGTCGAGCAGACTCTGACTAGGCTCACGTGGAGTTCAGCTGGTGATAGAAACGACCAACATCCCAACATAGATGAGTTTCATCTGAAGAACAACTGACTTGGTAGGTTTGCAACTGATTTCTTGTTCAGTGAGCAATTCAGTTGTTCATCTTTGCAGATGTTCCTCAGTCCCCTGCAAGCTGATTAAGATCTCCAAGGTTAGGAAATTGGAGAAATGGCCATAACGAAAATTGCAGGACCAATCCTCTCAACTATTTACCAAAGAGCGACATATAAATATTTTCAAATAGTTTTTAAAATCGTATAAAACATTTTCAAATAGCTTTTAAAAATATTTTAGGGTAATATTTTTTAAAACACAGTTTTCTTCAAATATTCTTCTTAGAAAAACCCACTCTGATACCAACTGATGGATCGTGTGTGTTAGTGCCTTCGAAGGCATTTCGTACATAACAACCTTCAATGAGCTTCAATAGCTCGTGTTCTAAGAATATTAACACCGATGAATTAAATCGAGTTTTGTTTTAAACCAAGCGGAAGAAACTCGAAGTAATTTTTCGTAAAGAAACTGAAATGTTAAGAACAATATTTTAACTTATGTAAACTAACTAACTGAAAGAACACATATTAGTTTTTGCATTCTTGTATTTCAGTTATGGTAACAACTGACCACACGAACATTCTAACTAATCAAAACAAGTTTAAAGCGATAGATAATCAGTTAAATACAAAAGATATGTTTATGGATGTTCGGAGACTTCAACTGCTCCTACATCACCCCTTCTATCTCCATGGATATGATACACTAGAAGACTTTGATTTATACAACTATGTGTACAAGCCCACTCAGCTAGGACTTATCAACTGCCTAAACTGAACTCCTAACTACAACTGAAATCAACACTTTCAGTCAACATTTATTTAACGTCTATGTGAGAAAGACTACATACACAAGTTTTACGTCTTTGTGCAAGACTGTTTTGGGTGGTTTTTGAGAGTGAATGTGTGTGAGAACTCAACAGAAATGTTCTCACACACTGAGGATTACAGGCTTCTAATCTAAGCAGATATCACGATAAATAATTCCTCTGGGCTTAACTGCTTCTGAAAGCGGATATGCAACTGAGTGTGCCCTTTTCTCTCTAGTATTGTATATGTGCTTTCTCTCTTTTGATTCTTCACCGATCTTCTCTTTATATAGGCGAAGGAAGCTGATCGTACAGTGAGACTCATTTATTGTATCTGTTGCATTTGAATCGGCTTCTTGGACTATGTGTCTCGTCTTTTTGACTGTCCCTCTGAAGCGTTTGTGTCTTTAATGCTCTGATGCAACGTCCATTATTGTCCTTTTACTGGACAATGGCTTTGTACCTTTTCACACAGCTGGAATCCACTTCGAAGGAATCTATCATCGTCCATAACTGAAGGATTCTAACTGATGCTTCGAACTGGTCAGTTTGAACTGATCTTTCAGTTCGGCTAGTGAAATCAGTTGACTCGTCAGTGGAACTGATTTCACATCGTTCAGTTGGACTGATCAGCTGGTTTCTTCATCAGTGGAACACTCTTTCGGCCGGCCAGGCTTCTGAGGTTTTCCTGCTGAATTACCTATCTACTGGTCAATCAGCTGTACTGCTCAAATGATGTAGCCAGTTGGACTGATTCATTTTGAGCGATCAGTTGGGTCTTTAGTTTTGCGATGTAAACAACTCGTAGATGATCCTAGATGCTGCACAACTAAGGTAGATCATTAGAAACACAATTAACTAGTTTTGTTACCATCAAAATCAAGATTGCGAACTTGAAAAGTTCCAACAAACTATCTCAACATGCACACATAATTCAATACTTGTGTGATAATCAATGGTTCAGGGATACAGTTAGCTGTAGGTTCACAATTTCATGTGATTCAGAACAACATTTGATCCTATTCGGGCTTATCATAATTAGCCACATTCATTTTATCAACCCTTTGGCAAAGAAAGTCGGAACTTCTGATTAAAACCATTGGAACATGTTAAAAGAGTAGTAGTATCGCCTAGGGATGTAAATGAGCCGAGCCGAGCAGTAGCTGGCTCGGGCTCGGCTCGAGCTCGTTACGAGCCTCGGGTTTGAAACTCGGGCTCGGCTCGTTCGGAATTTATGAAGCTCGGGCTCGGCTCGAGCTCGGCTCGTTAATGGCTCGTTAATCTTGTTTAATGAGCCTGGCTCGGGTTCGCCAATAGCGACGGGTTTTGATTAAAAGCGTCGCTAATAACGACGGGTATTGACACAAACGTCGCTAATAGCGACGGGTATTTACAAAAACGTCGCCGATCTGGATCGGCGACGTTTTTCTTTAACCGTCGCCGTTACATAACCGTCGCCGATCTGATCGGCGACGTTTTTCTACAACTGTCGCAAATAGCACTAGTTACAGACATCGTCGCCAAAAAGCGACGGTTATTTTAGACCGTCGCTATTATAGCGACAGTATGTCAAACCTGTCGCCATTAGCGACGAGTTTTATAAAAACCGTCGCTAATGTCGCGACAGTTTGAACAAAAACCGCCGCTAAATGTTTTTTTTAAAAAATGTTATAATTATTTAAATCTGAAATAAAAATATATTGTGCTGTATAATCGAAAAAAAATTAACAAAATTTGAGAAATGTAATCATATTATTAATCTGCATTTAGTAGAAAAACTGTTACAAGGCATGGCCACGCCTTGCTATGGACTTATTATGTTTTTGTCTTTCTTTCATAGCTTTATCTTAGGAACTTCAAATATGATAAAACTCATATTTTTAGCACAAATTCGCTCCAAGACCATAAAATTTTCTTATACAATAAAATAACACAAAATGTATCAATTAAGTATGTCGAAAATTAAAACAATGAGAAATATGATAACAAAAATATAAACTATTACGAGTCTATCAAACTTGCATTACAAGAAACAAGACACAAACGGAACTTCAAATGACACATCATGGAAATACAAGAGCTATAAACTAGTGAGTGTATGCAAGGGCCTAAACCCTAAATAAACAAGTTAAAAGTATTCATATTTCGACGTTAAAAAGCTCGAGACATGGATTATCAACTATAAATATTTCAAGATGCTTAGAAAGTAGGACATAATTAGCTTCAAAAAATCGTTAATTAATAATCACATAATAATTATGAAATAATTGAGTGTTGTACTTTGATATGAGCTTATGGGCAATGGGTGAAAAGTGAGAGGGGGACTTGTGTTTCAGTCCCTAAATTTCCCCATCTTTCTTTTCACTCCCTCATTACCCAAAATACCCTTCACTCTTCTTTTTAAATCATTGATTTTTCTTTTAAATTATGGCCCATCATGCTTCCGTAAAATAAAATAAAATCTTATACCTTTTTGACCGGAGTACCACCGGGTTATATCTACCGTATTTTACGAACTGCTCCTCACAGTCCAACCACACGATCGCAACCGATGGTTACTGACGCAGATTCCTTCAGCAGCACTTGGCATAACTCTAATTCGTTTCCTACCTTAGAGTGTACAGTATAAAATAAAATTTTGAAAATAATACATGAGAGGGGCTAGAGCAAAGATCTCTTTTATTCAAACACAATCATTTATTTATTACATAGTAACCTCCTGTAGAGGAGGAGAAACTTGTTTAGCTACTAATAGTAGCTGAACTTTCTACAAACATAAACTTGAAAGAGAAAATATTACAACTGAGTTGAAGAAAAATGAAGAGGTTGATCGATGCCTTCATCTTCCTTCTGCTTCCTTATTTATAGAAGGCTTCTTCGGATTTGAAACTCGGACTTCAAATCTTGATAAGCCTTTACAGCTTGCCTATGGACCCTGCGGTGGTTGAGTGGTCCTTTTAAGATGGTCCCTTCATCTTTCTTGATTTGTCTTCTTCTAGATTATTAATCTAGAAACAGTCATTTCTTGCAATTTTATCTGTCTGCATAAATAGTTTATATGCACTTGGATCAGATCAGCTTGTATTTCTCTTCCTGTTTCTTTGAGCTTCTTTTGATATTCTTTGAAATTTTTCAGCTCTTTTCTTGTTCCCTTAATCCTTTTCCTGGAAACTCTGAGATATGCGAAATACATTTTGTTTCCAGTTTCGGTTTAAGTTTGATGTGAGTTACTGATTCCCGTTTGATTTTATTTATAGATAAAATTTCGGGACCAGTTATCTTGCCTTTCCTTCATTGGATTCTTTTTAGTTTTGGTATCCAATGTTATCTTGTCTTTTTCCACTTTATTATTAGTGGTTAACGAGTCACCTACCACCTAATATTGGTGGTCCTTGTCCTGTTTCCACCGATTATTGGTGGTCCTTGAATTCCACTGTCATGATTTTTCACATGGTGGTCCTTCTTTTCTTGGAGGGATGCTCACATGTTCCTTTTAACTTTGTCGAGGAATCTTTGGCTTTCGGTTTCCTCGAGGAAAACGTGAATGTGGTCCATCCCCACTTGTACTGGTATCGGTAAAGTGTTTCCGATCAGATCTCGGCTTGAATCCTTTACCGAATTCTGGTTCCTTCTGGTTTTGGCATTCTGGACAGATGTTTTCAGACCATCTTCCCACATGTGCCATGTTACAGAATTTTCGACGAGTTTCTTTACTGGCCGGCAGCTTGCTGTTCCACAAAAGATTTCTCTTCTTTTCGAATAAATCTTCTGCAAAACTTGTTGTTTTTCCTGTCATGGTATTTAACAGGAATGATCCGTTCACTGAATGATTATAAAATTTGAACGGAAACTTGACTTTGTCCATCTCAGTTAGACAGACCCATAGACCCCAAGCTCTTCTGGTAGAAATGTCATCTTCAGTGATTGAAGCAACCAGGGGTGTTTCTTCTGTTGGAGGATCCTTGATAAATTTTTGGACATTTGTATCCGGCCTCCTTAGCTTGATGAAATGAAAGGCTTCGTGAGAACCTTTCCCTGCTGGTTCTGGTGCTGCACTAAAGAAGTATAGCTCCAAAACATCTCCTCTGGACAAATAATCATTGTTTGCCCAAGTTTCGTGAACAGCTTCCTGGATCCATTTTGGTAGACCTGATATTTCCGGAAAGCTGGGTGATGTCGTATAAACTGAGGCAAGAGCCCCGAATTCATACCATTCCTTGACCTCCTTTGGATATGAATTTTGTTTCATCCATACCCTTGGATATTTTCCTGAAACATCAACCCTATTGGTGGTTGGGTTAATACAAATTCTGGTTTTTAATTTCTCCCAATTCTGCTGATAGACCTGAAATGGAGAAATTGTTGATTCATTAATACCAACCTTAGATTTGCCTTTGTCAATACGAGGCCTAAGGTTGATCTCTCCTTCTTCAATCCCCGAGGTGAAGGGTTGACTTGATGACTCAAGATAAGGATCAGGAGTCTCAATTTTTGTTTCAGCCGACTCATCTGGTGATGATCCCGACTTAACACTTGTGCAAGGGGTATTTGAATCCCCCGCTACAGGTATAGAGTCCTGTACTCGAAAACTCTCCATTTGAGAAACCAATGGCTTCTCAATGCCTTGGAGGATAGGCCTTTGCATTACAGACCATAACTGAGTATATGCCTGTAAACAACCTGTAATTCGATCAGAGACAATTCTCTTATCAGCTTGTTGTAGCCTTCCCGCAACTTCTGTGTTAACGGCCAACTTGTTAAACTCGGTTTGAAGCATTTCAAGGTGTTCCCTCAAATGCCTCTGCATCTTGATAATAGCATCAATGTCAATGCTGTCCATCTCTTGTTAAAAAATCTGCAAGAATATTTTCATGAGATTTAATTATCACAATATCAAAAATATAATTCTGACATAGTGCTTGCCATCGTAATAATCTAGCCTTCTCAGGTTTAGACTCAATTCTATTCCTTAAAAAAGCTTTAACTTGAGTATTATCAACTTTCAAAGTGAATTTCTTTGCAAGTAGAAATAATGATCATTTTTCAAAAGCCCTCTTTACTGCATAAAATTCTTTTTCGTTGATATGCCATCTTATGGCTTCTGCATCTGAGAATAACCCACTACAATATCTGCATGGTTGTTCTCCTTCTGGGGTTGAGCTTAGTAAGAACTGCTGCCCACCAATGATCACTGGCATCAGTATATAATACCAGATCATCTTCATCTTGAGGAATAGCCATTTTTGGAAGATTTTTGTAAACCTCCTTTAAATGGATAAGACCTTTTGTGTGTTCTTCTGTCCAAATAAATCTAGCATCTTTTTTCAACAATAGACTGAACACCTTCCTGTGTTTTGCTAGGTTTTTGATAAACATCCCAGCAAAATTAACAACTCCTAAGAAACTTTGAAGTTGCTTCTTATCTTTGAGAATCTCTGGAAAATTCTGCACTTTTTCCACTATGTGTTCTTGCATAATTATTCCTGACTCATCGATTTCAATTCCGAGGAATTCAATCTTCCTTGTAGCAATGACTGCTTTCTTTTCAGATAAAACCAGTCCTTCTTTCTTGCAAACATTAGAGAAAATCTCTAAATGCTTTACATGTTCATTCATATCTTTAGATGCTATTAAAACATCATCGATGTAAACAAACATAAATTTAAAATAATCTTTAAAAAGATTATCCATTTTTCTTTGAAATATCTGGGGTGAATTAGCCAATCCCATTGGTAATACTTCCCAAATATAATGTCCTTGAGGTGTGGAGAAAGCTGTAAATTTCTTACTTTCTTCCTGCCTCCGAATTTGATAGAATCCGGATTTGCAATCAAACTTAGAGAATATCTTGGCGTTGCGTATGCAACTAATCAAGTGTTCTCTACTAGGTATAAAATACCCATCAAACTCCAGAATCTTATTAATTTCTTGATAATTAATAACTAATCTGGGTTTACCTCGTTTTATCTCACCATGGTTTCTTACCAGAAAACCTGGACTGCTATATGGTGACATACCTGCTTTGATCAAACCAAGGTCCAGATGTTCCTTGATTATAATCTGCATATCCCTTTGATCAATGATGTTCATTGGGATGGGTTTACAACGGACAAATTCATACTATTTGCCTTCCTTAATCTTAAGGCAAGCCCTGAGTTGATTTCTGTCCCACCATGCCAAGGGATCTTCATTGTAATTTTCTCTGATCCTCTTCTTGACATCTTCCAATGATACCTTAGATTCGAACTCTACTTCATTTGTTTGTAGAGTTATCTTAAGGCATTCTATATCTTCTGGTTGGAGTTCTTTATCAGCTCTCAACTGGAGCATTGTTTCTCCAAACCGTCTAGAATCCTTCATTTTTGGGTTCAGAAGTTTTCTTGAATCACCATGCTTGCTGCGAAACTGGATTGACAATTTTCTGTAAAATGCCTCTCGAAGTCTCTGGACTATGATTTTGTGAGCACATAGTGTTGTGAACACTAATCTTCTAGTCTCATTTTCTTGTGTATAGGACTTGAACATTTGTAGGAAATTATTTCCTAACAATATGTCAGCTCCTGTATCATGAAAATAAATTGGTGGTGTTTTTACCTTGTACCAAGGTGTTTGTCCCGCACCGCCAATCATAATTTCAGTCATCTTAATCCCTTTACATAAGATTAAGATTCTTCTGGAAAAATCTCTTCCAGCAATCTTGGGTAACTCTTCTTCTAAATTATTTGGAAAAACTCCTCGTTTTGCTGTACATATTCCAGCACCTGAATCAATATATTCAGCAAAGTATTCTGCCTTATATTGTTCATACAACATTCCTACTGGAATGTATATGGAGAATGGACTTGTGGTCATTGGACTTTCCACATCTTATCTTCTGCCATAAACTCCATTCCATGCTCTAGACGTTTCCAAGGTTTGTGTTCCTCAAGAAACTCTAGTCCAAGAATCAGTCGATCTGATTCTTTACCTGGAATTCCTTGGATATGGACTTCCAATTCTCCGATATTAATCAGTCCTTGGTAAGTTCCTATCGTAGGTTGTTCCAAATAGTATATTGAATTACAAGGAAATTGATTCCTTTGTTTTGTAATATCAAATACTATTTCTACCTCCTTCCAACTTTCTGGGCATCTAAGCTTTCCTATTGTAGAAAAACTTTTCAGCTCCTGTTGGGTTTCTATGACAGGCTTTTTATCCCATCTGTAACTTGTAATTCTATCTCCTTGAAAAGATAGTCTTCTTGATTCCAGTTTAAGACTTTGATTCCTCTGTAGAATCGGTTTGTCTTGGATCTGGATATCTGTTTCCTGTATTAAAGGAAACTCGACTCTTTCTGGATAAATTGCCTGAGCAACTTTTCCGAATATCTCAGGGATTTCAATAAACTCATTTCTAATAAACAATTCAGAATGATGTGTATTAGATAGAGCATATGAAATCTGATAGGTAATAGAATATGGTCTATTACCTTCTTTCATCAACCTTTTTTCCTTGAAGTTCTGATGCAATGTCAAGGCTCGGCTGAAATCTCGATCTGCCAGGTTGTAGGCTATCCTTGGATAGATTACTCCTACAATTTTTCCTGCACAGAGGTTTACTGAGATGGTTCCCAGTACTGAATCTTGTAGATTCCCCATTCTTTTATCGTATATAGCAATATCGATTGGTGAATCTATCCCTTCTTTGAAAGTAGCCTTTATCATAATTTGGATTGCTCCGATATGAATCCAGGACATAGTCCTTGCTACTTCTATCTTGAGTTTTTGTAATTCCTCCTTAATTTCTTCGGAAGGAATTAACTGCATCTCCATTCTATTTCCCGTAAGTTCCATCGGGATTGCCATTTCCCTTCTAGAAACTTTATAGATTAGATGATGCTTTCTGTTTCTTAGGCCAAGACTTCCTAAGAACTTTTCTACATGTCCTGCAGAGAAACCTTGATATCTCTGTAGACTCGGATTTTCTCTCATGATTCTTTGAACCATGTTATGAGATATTGTTGTCTGGCTGAAAAATCCAGACAGATCTTCATGTGTTTCGTGTCGAAACACCTCGTCTTCAGTCAGATTCCGATTCTGTTCCATCAGATTCTTCTTGACTTAAGACTTCTTCTTCTTCATATATACTTTCATCTGAGGCGATATCCTCAAATCGGTATACTTGAATAAGATCTTGGTAATAAACTGCTTCTTCAATATCCGGAGTAGGATCAAAGCGTTTAATACCTCTTTTTTCATTTTCTGGACAGTTGGTCGAGATATGACCTCTTGCTCCACATGTCCAGCAATTACAATCCTTGAAACTTTCATTAGCTCGAGTATGAGCTCTTCTGAAAGTTTTCTTGGTAGGTGTTCTTCCTGTGCTTCGAGATGTGCTCGATGCTTGGGATGATATCCTACTCCTTGATGGTCCGCTTCTTTTTCCAGATTTATAAGATCTGGCTTTCTGTCTAGACCATACCGTTCTTGGTTTCCAAGAACTTCTTCCACTTCGTGCATAAGGATGAGTCCTAAAACTTTTCCTTTTATGCTTCTGTGGTTTACTTCCAATAATTGTTGGAAGATCGTTTTCTTTACAACACAAAGGAGTTCTTTTGTTGATACCCCTTAAGCGTTTGTAATTCTATTGTAATGCTGCCATATGGCACCATTCTGCCAATTTTCCTTTAAGGAAAGAGGCTCTTCTTGCCAACGTATCCAGATTACCAGGTACGTATTCCCTTATGAGCATTTCTCTCCAGGGGCTCGGCATTTTTGCGAAGAAAAGCTGCATAGCTATATCTTCTTCGACTCCTGAACTCCATCTATATTTAGTGAATAACATAATGTATTCATCCACTAAACATATGTCATGTAATTCAAGACTATACAGAGCTTGAGTGTATTTCTTCTTCTTCTCTGTATCTTGACTGTTGAAATAGTCTACCCCTATAAAATGTGCTTTAAATAGGGTAGCCATTTTTCCAGCAATCTCACTAAGAGATTCACCAGCTAGGACTGACTCTTTCATGTCTATTGAAGTCATGTCCCAAGCAATTTTTACTGATCCCATAAGACTCATTTCCAAAAGTTTAATGAATCCTTCTTTGTTGAGATCCAGTGTTCCTGCTGCAATTCTCATAGCAGATGTCCAATCGTCTATGAGATCTTCTCTGTTTTTGAAGTCCAATACATCAAGGTTAAGCATAACCCGTAAGGATGTATAGGATCTAAAATAGTTTTCCCATAGGGTGTTTGGTGCAAAGGAATTTGATTTTTCCTTGCCCTGTCCCTGCTGGGTGTGATCCTCCACCAGTATGGAAATCAGATTGAGATTCTCTCATGTTTACATTCTGATATCCCACACTTTCCCTGGGTTGTTCTTGAGAAGATGACCAGGTTATAGCAGGTGGTGTTTCACCTACTGCTGTGTTCATCTTTAGATCTACTACTTTGAGATTTGCGAAAGATTCTGCAAGCTCTTGTAGATCCTCTAAACCAATCCTTTCTAAAGTTGTCATCAGATTAATTTCTTTTCTGAGACAGACTTAATTAGATTGATCATCTTTTCTTCTTCAGTCAAAGGTTTTGAAACCACTCTGGCCTTCCCTTGTTGATGTAACAAAGGTTCAGTACCAAAAGATGGTGCTAACCAACCTCCTGAAGTTCGTCTGCTGGAACTGGGTTGTTGTTCCAGTTTCTGAATTCTTGTTTGAATATCCTTTAAGGTTACAAGAATTTCTTCTTGTTTTTCTAGGACTTTCTCAATTCGTTGAGGTACATAGTAGAGCAAAGTGCCATAACTTTGTACCGTTTTCTGGATCTCTCTAAGATCTGAAGAGAGCTTAGAGGAATCTGGAACTATCTCCAGAAACTTATTATTTTGAATCATAAGTTTAACTGAGATTTTACCTGAGGGTGCAGTAGCTTCCCTTTCTGTTTCTGATATCTAACAATAGTTAGATGACCTTGTTTATATTCCAAAATATTGGAATATTCCTTGTAAATTATTTTCCTTGAACCGAAGTTCGGATTCATAATTTTTTCAAAATTCTCCTTCTCATACAATTAGTTACTTAGTAATAATAAAATTTGTGTTTGAAATAAATCAACCTTAAGCTCTGATACCATTTTCGAAAGCGCGGGATCAATTAACATTTAAATAGGAATGAAGGTAGTATAAGGGCAAAGTTAGCATATATTAACCATTCTTCTCTCTCCAGGGAGCTAGAATGAAAATGGGTTTGGATTGGGGACTGACCCCCAATTCTCCCAAAGTGAGACGACGTGGAGACGATACACGCATTTTAGTGCCTCTGCAGGTAAAATTATCATCGTCTGCCCGATCTGCCCAGACTGCCCGCCCTCTACATTTTTACTTAAATTAAAATTAAATAATTAATTCTCTCCCTATACGTAC
The DNA here is from genome assembly GCF_022965805.1 of Primulina eburnea. Taxonomy (NCBI): domain Eukaryota; kingdom Viridiplantae; phylum Streptophyta; class Magnoliopsida; order Lamiales; family Gesneriaceae; genus Primulina; species Primulina eburnea. The sequence goes on from NW_027331355.1 coordinate 860,666, forward strand.
AATCCTTTTGTCTCTATATATCACCGTTTACTCTCTCTGGAACCTCTCGCTGTTTCTCCTTCTGAATCGGAAAATTTTGCAGGTCTTTCTCTGTCTCCTTGTTCCTCTTTCTAAGGCGCGTAGCCGCACGCGTGGATGTGTGCCGCAATTTTACGTTTTTTATTCTGGTAATCGTACCTAAGGGTTAATCGGTTGTGATGTTGGTAATTTTTTTATTAGTTTGCTTGTTATTTTCGATCTGAATGTTTTGAACTTGAATTTGATAGGTACTGAATAGGCGAATCGAAGCTGTGAATGAGATAAAGCAGGATAAATTGCGGTTTCAATATAATTGAGGTGATCTAGGGTTTTCTCTGAATTGGGGAATCGGGGTTATTTGTGGGTTTTCTGGTTCTTTTAATTTGGTGATTGGGGGAACGATATTAAGTTGTTGAATCCGGGTTAGGGTTTGGGATAAGGTTGTGATTTTGAGGGGGTCATTGGAAATATTTGATGGTTGAAGTCGTGGCGTCGGGCGGAACAGAAATTGTGCAAAATGAAAAAAATGAAAATGTAGATATGGACGGACGGTTCATGGGACGGATAGAATTGTAGGAGTTCAAGGAGTGTGGTTAGCACATGCGGTCGGTCCTGCCCGCGGCGACTGAAGCTGTTGGGGGTTATCATCTTTCGTCTCATGCTTCTTCTGTCACTGCCAGCACAACTGTAGATTCTTTCTGCAAGGTATTGCCTTTGGGTTTAATTTTTTTGGCTTTCTGCAGATTCTGCCATTCTATTGCCATTGGATGCTGTTGAATTTTTTCCTTTGCTCTGTGACATCATTGAATGTCGTTAGTGTGCTTTCCATGCATCAGGATTTGGTTGTGATGAGTGAATTGAAACATGTGACCTGATTGTTTGATGGCATCTATAGTCTATTTGTTTGTGAATTCTCGGGTTTCTTAATTTGGTGTTCGAGTAAAAAAATGGTTGCTGGAGGGTTTTCTTATTCAGTTCATATTTCAAACGAAAGTTCCACCATAAGTTATTTTCCTCTTCGTAGGAAATAGTACAGTTTGTTTTTATACCAAAGCCAACTTGGAATTAGAATGCCATTTATTTTAATATTTTGTTAGTAGTGATGTGAGGGAAGATATGCAAATCTGTCCGAATTTGGTTGACTCCTCTCTACTTGTGCCTCCAACACCTCATTATGTTCATGCTATGATCATTGTCTCAACATATTTTATTATATATACTCCTTTCCGAGCTATGGTATCCCAAAGCCAGGGTAGAATTTATGACTTAGATTAGTATGAGGCAGGAGAAGGGTGTATTACAGCACATGGTCTTGTTCAAGCTCTGAGGAATGTGATCTTGTCCAGTTGGTAGACCTACTGACATTCACTAAGATGATTACCATAGTCTGAATTTATTGCTTACGCTAATAAATTTCACAGTAATGCTGTGCATCTGGGCAAAACTGCTTTGATGCTAACAGACCTTTTCTTTTCCTCTTTTTTGCATCAGCAGATGAGGTGATAATATACACCCGTTCGAAACATCATCCTTATCAACCTGTCTTTGACACTGTGTTTAATATATATGAATGGTTGAGGTAATGATAGAAATTTGTTCAGAACTATCATATGATTTCCATGCCTTTGACTCTACTCTTTCTTTTACTCTAGTCTTATGATGTTTGTAACTCGTGGACATAAAATGCTTTGGTTAACCTGTCCTTTACAGTACTTTCAGAACACTGTGAATTAGTGGGAGTGGGGAGGGAGAGGGGTATCTAGAAGATTTGATCACGCTGTGAAAGATCATATCAATGTTGTTCCGAAACGATTGTCAATCTATGTTGGACAGTTTGTATTAGTGTTGAAATGCATGAATTAATGATGCGCAATTATCTAGAATGACCTTTTGTGGTATAACTTTTACATTGTTTTTTAGGAATATGGTGAGAATACTTTAGGTCTGTTCTTAGATCTCTGCTGATTATTTTCATTAAGGCGATATTGTGAATACATATTTTGTGAGTTGCGAATACTGGGATAATTATTTGCATCCGTCCAAAATTACTATTCATGGTTCATCGTGGTAAGGGTGTGGGGTGAATATCAAAAAATATAGAAGCACATACTTGAATGATGCCAAATATTCGTACCATACACTCATCTTATTTCCCATCTACCCAAAGAAACCTTCTCTCTGTATTTCTGCCCATATTGTCTCATTCTTCATAGATTCTTGGTGGCACAGAAATATATACTTTGAATATTAAAACAAATGTTTCTCTTTACGGTTTTGAGATACTAAGAATAATCAGTTAATATTAATACATTTGTACGTAGTAAAGAAATTGAGTTCACTAGCTATCGTGGTAATTTTGGTCATGAGCTTGGAAGTTCGGCCACTTATTTTGTCTTTCCTTCTGTTTCATATTTTCTATGCCATTTGGTTTTATGAAATATGATATGACTGTGCCATGTTGTGCAATATATCCTACTAGTGAGCAAGTTCTTCTCTCCTTTTTCAGGACGATCGCAGAATAAGCGTTGGCGATTGTGCTCTTTTCAAACCTTCTCAGGATTCTCCTCCTTTCATTGGTTTAATCCGTTGCTTGACATTGAGCGAAGAGAATAATTTGCATCTAGGAGTGAATTGGCTTTATCGACCAGCGGAATTAAAGCTTGGAAAGGGCTCCCTTTTGGACGCTGCTCCTAATGAGATTTTCTATTCCTTTCACAAAGACGAAATTCCAGCTGCTTCACTTCTCCATCCTTGTAAAGTTGCATTTCTACCTAGAGGCATAGAACTGCCCACAGGGACTTCATCTTTTGTTTGTCGACGTGTCTATGACATTGCAAACAAGTGTTTATGGTGGATAACGGATCAAGATTACATTAATGTGAGCTGCTGCTGTTGATAAAAATTTTCTTAAAACTATAATATCTATATCCATACCCGCTCAGCAGATGCACACACACGCACACAGTTGCTTTGATATGGGTTGGGGGTGGTCAGAGGATAGATTACTGTAGGTTTGAATCTGTGTGTTTTTTGATAGCGATCCTGAGATGCACAATGGTTTTGCAGGAGCGACAGGAAGAAATAGACCAGCTTTTATACAAAACAAGGACAGAAATGCATGGTACATTGCAGCCTGGTGATCGTTCTCCAAAGCAAATTAATAGTCCATCTTCAACTGCACAATTAAAACCTGGTTGTGATAGTGGTCAGAATAGTGGGGCATCCATTCCTTCTCAAGTCAAGGGAAAGAAGAGGGAAAGAGGAGATCATGTTACTGATCCTGTTAAACGAGAACGTTCATTAAGACTTGATGATAGTGAATCTGTTCAATGCAAATATGGAGCTAATTTGAAGTCTGAGATTGCACGAATAACTGAAAAAGGAGGAGTTGCAAATTTGGATGGGGTTGACAAACTTATTCAGCTAATGCAATCGAGCAGAACTGATAGAAACAAGGATTTGCTTGGCCGTTCCATGCTTGCAGGTGTGGTAGCTGCTACCGATAAGGCTGATTGCCTTGATGGGTTTGTTCAGCTGAGGGGTTTACCTGTTTTGGACGAATGGCTACAGGATATTCATAAAGGGAAGATTGGTGATGGTTATAATTTAAAGGATGGTGATAAATTTGTTGAGGAATTCCTTTTAGTTTTACTCCGTGCCCTTGATAAACTCCCAGTTAATCTCCATGCCCTTCAAATGTGCAACATTGGTAAATCTGTGAATCATTTACGATCGCATAAAAACTTAGAAATCCAGAGAAAAGCACGAAGTTTAGTTGACACATGGAAGAAACGCGTTGAAGCCGAAATGAACAGTATTGACACAAAATCTGGTTCAGCACAAACTATATCTGTGTGGCCTTCCAAATCACGCCTTCCAGAAGCGTCACAAAGTGGGAATAGAACCCCAAGTGGGTCTGATGTTGCCATGAAAAGCTCAGTTACTCAGAGTTCTATATCAAAAACTACTTCAGCAAGGTCTTCACATGGGGAGAGTAATGTAAAGTCTGCAACCTCTTCACCGGAGCCACTAAAATCATCTTCATCGCCTGCATCTGGCAAGGAGAGCCAGCCCAGAGTTTCAGTTGGAGGCACTCCTGATGTCCCTGTAATTAGGGAGGACAGGAGCAGTAGTTCAAATCAGTCTAATAATTGCAGTCAGTCTTTCTCAGGGAAGGAGGATGGGAAGAGTTCCTCCGCAGGTTTAACAACTGTTAGTAAGAAATCAGGTGGCACTGCTCGCAACCGAAAAATCAGTGGTTTTCCTGTGGCCGGGGTGTCTGGAAGCCAGAAAGAAATTAGCTTCAGCAGAGTTTCTTCTGCACACAAAAGTCTGGTTTCAGAGAAGTGTCAGTCTGCTTCAACATGTGAAAGGGTTCTTGAGAGTCCCGTTCCTGAGGGGAGCATTCATAAGCTAATTGTTAAGATACCAAACAGGGTACGAAGTCCCCCACATGGTGTCAATGGAGAATCTCTAGAAGATCCTACCTTTTTGGGCAGTCGAGCTTCTTCCACAGTGCTTTTGGACAAACATGAGCAGTTTGACCAAACTTCAAAGGACAAGAATGATGCACATAGATCTAATGTTGCTTCAGATATGAATCAGGAGTCGTGGCAGCATAGGGAATTTAAAGGTTTGGTAACTGGGTCAGGAGAAGTTGCCAGCTCACCTTCTGCTCTTCCTGATGAAGAGCAAAGTATGTCAACTAAGGACTCCACAACAAATCATTTGAAGTCTTCGAAGTTACATGAATCTTCTTTCAGCCCCATGAATGCTTTAATTGAGAGCTGTGTTAAATATTCTGCAGGAAATTCATCCTTATCACATGAGGATGAGGTTGGGATGAACTTACTTGCTAGTGTTGCTACCAGGGAAATGTCCATATCTGATTTGGTTTCTCCGACTGATTCTACAGAAATGAGTACCCCGGCTGTCGAGGAAAATGGCGTTGTGGATGAAGCAAAGTCTAAGTCTTCCCTTGAAAAGTATGGGTCAGCAATTCAAAGTGAGTTCTGCACTGATGCTGTGTGTGATGATAAGAATCAGGCTGCTTTAGACAGTAATTCATTGTCTCACGACAATTTGCATCTGCTTAAAAAATTATCCATCAAGTTCCCTGGTGACATACGATGTCCTTCTTCCCGGTCTTCTGAAGATATACTAGCTGGAGAAGGCAATAACCACTTGGACTCTTCTAGTACAGATTTCAGAAAAAGTGCAGACACAGAATGGGAGATGTGTGATAATTCTAATGAAAAGACTGCTGCTACTTCTTTGACACCACCACTCTCTATAGACAAGTTAAGAGATGATCAATGTAATGGTGAAATTCATGAGGAGAAGGTCAATTTTAGCAATGCTGGAACTAATAGTATTTTGAACTGTAAAAGTGAGGAAAATATTGCCATGGAGACTGGGGAAAAGGCTGGTATTGGTGTCGAAGAGGGCAAACTAACACTTGACATTACTGAGTCCAAGCGGTTGTGTGAAGGTAAAGGTAAAAAGGATTTAAATGATGGATTGAACGCATTAACTAATACACAGCAGAAAATGAGTACACATATTAAACATGAATTTTCAGAAAGAGATGATGATTCCAAGTGTGCAAATGGGCAGAACTCGGTGTTAGAAGGCAGTGATGAAGTCAAATCAGGTAAACCTGATAGAGATGATGCTAAGAGTTGCACGAATGAGCTTAAAATACCAAACTTTGATGCGGAAGTCAGCAAGGATGCTGATATAGAAAATCATAGCATCTCTGGGTTTTGTTCCACATCTAACGATATAAAGAGTGACAAAGATGTCAATGTGGACAAGTCAAAGATCACCGAGCATACGTCGCTTTCTGAAAATGGATGTAGTAGTTCTGTGAACTATGAAGCACAACAAAAGGCCGAGTTAAAGGGATCTAAGTCTTCCAGCATGCAGTTAGATTCAGCAGAGAAGTGTACTTCCAATGCTGTTGAGGCTTCCACTTCTGCTGTAAGAGAAGCAGATCCTAATGTCAAAGTAAAGTTCGACTTAAATGAAGGTTTTAGTTCCGATGATGGGAAATACGGGGAGTCTGTCAATTTAGTATCCTCGCTTTCAGCAGCTGTTCACATGATGAAATCGATACCATTTTCTGCAAGTTCTGTTCCAAGTGGCCATCCTGCTTCCATCACTGTGGCCGCGGCCGCTAAAGGTCCTTTTGTTCATCCAGAGGACTTAATGAAAATCAAGGGAGAACTTGGATGGAAGGGATCTGCTGCAACTAGTGCATTTCGCCCTGCTGAACCCAGAAAATCTTTTGAGACGCAAGTTGGTTTGACAAATGTACCTTACACTGATATTTCTACCAATAAACATGGTCGAATTCTCTTGGACTTTGATCTAAATGTGCCTGATGAGAGGGTCCTTGAGGAACTGGCTTTTCGAGATTGTGCTTTGGCTGTTAATTTAACAACCGATCTTGCAAGCAAGCATGGTACCTTGCTGAATGAAGGCCCAGGTTCTTTGCTTTTACGTGGTTCTGGAGGTTTAGATCTTGACTTGAATAGGGCTGATGAGGCTAATGATAATGGGCACTGCTCTATCAGCAGCTATAATAGAGGAGAGAATTCCATTGCTCATATTAAACCATTTGTTGGTTTGCCTACAGGTGATATTCAGAGAGATTTTGATCTCAACGATGGGCCTGTGGTTGATAATACTAGCGCCGATCAGTTTTCAAGCAGTAAGAAAGTCAAGGGTGGCTTACCATCTCAGTTGCCTTCTGCAGGACTTAGAATAAACAGTCCTGGGCTGGGGAGTTTCTCTTCTTGGTTCCCTCCTGGGAATACATACTCAACAGTAGCCATACCATCAGCATTACCCGATCGAGTTGACCAGCCTTTTCCAGTTTTTCCACCTAGTGCATCCCAAAGAACTTTTGGCCCTATTGGTCTTGCCCCTTTTACTCCTGAGCTTTACCGAGGATCAGTATTATCATCATCTCCTGCAGTGCCTTTCTCATCTAGCCATTTCCAATTTCCAGTCTTTCCTTTTGGGACTACCTTTCCGCTTCCGTCAGCCAATTTTTCTGTTGGTGCAAACTCTTCTGCAGATTCCTCATCTGGTGCAAGATTGTTTGCACCTCCTGTAAACCCGCAGTTTCTGGGACCAGTTGGTTCAATGACATCGCAATTTCAGAGACCATATTTGGTCAACCTTCCAGATAATGGAAGCAATGGTGTGTTGGAGAATGACAGAAAGTGGGGAAGACCAGGTTTGGATCTCAATGCCGGCCCAGGAATCGTGGAAAGTGAAGTTAGGGAGGAGTCATCAGCACAACATTCTGTTGCCATTTCACAAGCTGTGGCAGACGAGCAAGCCCGGATGCTTTCGGTGTCAAGTGGAATTTCGAAAAGGAAGGATCCCGAGGGAGGTTGGGACAATGAGAGTGTCAGATACAAGCAATTTTCATGGCAGTAAGAAATTTGGTGCATACCAGTCTCTATAACTCTTGTAAGTAAAATAGCCGTCGTTGGGAGAAACTCCTAATTTTGTATGGTGTTAGTTTATATCTATATGTTTTAGTAACAGATCATCCTCTTTTTTACAAAAAAGAAGCTCTTCTGCATTTTCTCATCTGCATTCTGTGCATGTTCTGGCTTCGCATAATTATCATCCACACTTACAGATTCTGTCATACTTTTCTAGTTTCTCCATACAAGTTTGTCATAATACATTGAAATTGGGGTTTCTAGGCAAGTTTTTATTTAGCATGGGAAATAAGAGCCGTGAATTTGGAAACAGACAATTTTCATTCTACCAATAATCATTCTCAAGATTTGTTGACGTTGATGACTCATGTTGTGACCTTCTTTTGTTTCCCACGGGGATGACAGAAATTTTTAAGTCAAAATATTTTGGAATGAGTGTGTAAGGCCGAATTTGAGCGTAGTTCCGGATATCCTTTTTGGTAAATGTTTATCTTAATGTGAGTATATAAAGCTGCAAGGGAATAATTATTTTTGTGTTCAGATATCAGAGCTTTGGTTTTCAAGTAATGCTTGTAAAATTCATTACATATTTGTAGTTGTATGCAATTGGATTTTGTTTATCAAGGAGCAGGTGGTGTCTTTTCTTTGCTAACAAGACTTGTTATTTTACTCTCTCTAGTGTTTGAAGCCCATTTATGAACCACCATGCTGCCGGTTGGCTCTTTGGAAACTTTGCGCAGTTTGGTTTGTGCGGAAGGTCGACGAGCTTCCCCTTTCAGACTAGTGAATCTGAGGCAACTAGTTCTTAAAATTGGCACCCAAGTGAAAACCTTCAACAATCGAGCTCTTCCTTTTTAACCTTTCACATCTGAATCTTTCCCAATACATATTTATGAGCAGGTTTTAACCTTGTTTTGTAGTGGTATTACAACATGGTTGTTAATCTTGCCTCAGTACTTGCTGCATAACATGTCATATACAGTACGTGTTATTTGAAATTTCATATCGAGGATCTTATAATGTAATGTATATATTTTTAGTTCTTATGAGATGGACATATAAATGGTGACGAGTCATACAAATATGTTTCATGGATCCTGTGGGATTTGCCATTCGTTTTGCTTGGTTCCATGTTGCGTTGATGTGATGAATGTGAAAAATGTACAGTTTCTTTCTTATCCAAGTGCATATACATATGTTAATAATGTATACGACCAGAGTTTCTGAAATTTCATCCGAACTTAGAAATTGTAATATAAAATTTCAAGAGTTTGAAAGCATTGATATTTGATTTAAAGCTCAAGTTCGAAAACATTTTTTTACTAACCACTCATAATATTTTATATGTTTGAAACTTGAAACTCAAAAAACTTAGATTAATAATACAATGCATCAAACCAATAGTAATGTGATTTGAATATATCTTATTTTAAATGAAATTGATACTACATTATCGAAGTATTTAAAATGAAAAATTCATTTTCTTAGATTCATACTTAACCAGACAAGAAATTATATAATTTTCTAGATATTTTAAATTTAATAAATTACATCGACTGATTATAAAGTTGGATTTATCTATTTTTAAATTCTTATAAAAATAATGAAAATGTGATTGCGTGTAATAGTCTATGGTTTTTGAGTTAAAATATGAAATAATGCCATGAATGAAAATATGTAGAGAGAAAAAAAAACTGACATATATAGAATAACTAGGAATTATCACGTACGATGCACGTAGGTCACTAATAATGAAAAATAAAGATTTAGATAATTTTTAAAATCGTTTGAATATCTTGTTTACAAGTATTTATTAATCTAAATATATCAAAACACAATAAATAAAAATACATGATGATGATAAATCAAATATATTCATTTATTTATATAACATTTTTCAATTCGTGCGATTATAACAGAATGATAGCTCTATAAAATTAACAATGATATTTTCATCCAAATATTATTCACAATGGAAAACAATAAAAATAAAATTAATAGAATAATAAATATTACTAAAACCAAAATCACAATATTTTTAAATGAAGTACATATAGCGATTGTCAAATAAAATTATCTTGATTAGCTCAATTATCATACTGATGTTAAAATAAAACCTCTAAACTTGTTATTAATTTAAATATCAATTTTTTTTTTTTTTGCTAACATTTAACTTCTTTGCGAATTTTGTTTAACTTTCTCCTTTTAAAAATATATATTATACATAGTTAATTTTTATCATAATAGATAATTTGAAAATTAATATTGTTGATTAATAATTTCATGTTAAATAAAATTTTAAAATAATATCAATCAAATAAATATGTGTAATAAAATACATATACGTAACATTCAGTTTAAAAATACCATATATGTAGTGCTCAAATTCAGTACACGTATAACCCATGCATTTATTTAACTATTAAAATATTTATTTAATTTTAGAACGAGTCTTAGTAGTGCATGATCTATTTAAATGCATTATTTTAAATTAATTATGTTTATGCGATGCACGTTAAAATGTTTTTTTCGAGTTTCATGTTTCAGGCGATTATTCGAGGCGGGATTGAGGAAAAGACCCGGTGACGATTTTTGGCAATTTCAAAAGATGGTATTTTATTTTAAGTTAAGGACGGGGCGTTCTAGATGATTTATTTAGTTTTAGCATTTTAAAACCTTATTTATGTATTTAGTAATTTTAAGAGTTTAAAATTAGCATTTTTGGGTGTGTGTTATTTTAATTGTAGAGTTTATATTAAACTAGGTGGGTTAGCTTTTTATTAGTATTTTATTAGTTAATTAGTACTAATTACACAGAAATTTAAACCCACACACACGTACACACTTTTACACACACCTGTACACGACTAAACACACACACACTCACTTCACGTTTCAGAATTTTATTATTTTGAAAGAGAGAAAACTAGGGTTCTTCACTCATAGAGCAGCCGCCCCCTCCCCTCTCCATCTTCTAGCAATTCTCGTGTGAATTCTTCAAGGATTTTAGTGCCACGGTCGTCCCGGATCAAGCCTCGCACCGTTTCCGCTTCGATATCGCCGGTTCGGTAACGTTTGTTATCAAAAGGCACGTATATTCTGTTCTTTCTGCATCGATCTTGTCATATTATGCGTTGGGTTATTTTTATGCGTGAAAACTCATGTGTGACGTTCGTCGTTTGAGCGGAAAATGGTTTGAATGCATTTGAAATATTTTTAGATCTGAAATCTCGTAACTTACTGTTCTGTTGAAAACTGCGATTTTTCTGTCGGGATTTTAAGAAAACTTTCAACTAGAAAATTGTAGAACTTTTCGATGCCTTCGATTTGCTATAAAATTCGAGATTTTTGGATGAAAATTGAGTGAGTTATGACGTTTTTCGTGGGACTGCTCAAACTGCGACTTTTATGTAAAATGTGTTCTTGAAGTTATTTGTTGCAGGCTTCGTTGGACATCGCCGGGCTTGTGCTACTACATTTATATATGTTACGAGATGTATTTAGGTGTTATTTGGTGGTTCGTTCAGGTCGGGTTTGGCTTGGGATGTAATAGAAGTCGTAGGAAGCGAAACGATGCCTAATTACGAGTTATTGTTGTGTTGGAATTAATTGTTGATGCTTAGGGACGTTTGGGGCGTTTTTATGGGTTTGAATCAATGTAATAACATCCTAGGATGAGTCTAAAGGTGTTGGTTCATGGTCCTTAGGCTTGGATTGAATGGGTGAAAGGTTAAGTTAGCGAATTTTCGTGAATTTGCAAAGACAGAGGGTACACGGACCCCTTCCCGGACCCCGGCACGGAGTCCGTGTCCTTTTTCCTTCAAAAATACGAATTTCCAGAGTCTACCCGGACCCGTACACCCTTTTAAATTTTTTTTTCTTTTTTTAGGATTTGCTTCGGGGTTCTATATCATGGTTTAGCACCATGGTTAAAATTTATTTATGTAAAAAAAAATATAGGATTTGTTTTGTGGTTGTACGTCATGGTTTAGTACGATGATTAAACGAGGTCAAGCCAGGAGCGAACTAGAATGTCCTAAGCTACTTATTCACTTTGGTGGTGAGCTCGAGTACCTACGTCTAAGACATGCAAGTTAAGTATTTAAAAATTTTATGTTAGTATGTGCAGTAGCGGCCCCAAGTGAGATACAACGAAGCCCTCAACACCAAGTAAGTATGTTGACGTGCAAGAAAATATTTCAAGTTTTTGAGGTTTGCTAAATGTCTTGTGACCAAATTATGTTTAGGATTGGAAAGCGTTAAATTATGAACGGGGACCAATCCGCCCGTTAAATTATGAACAGGTTAGATCGTGGTTGGAAAGCGTTAAATTATGAACGGGAACCAACCAGCCCGTTAAATTATGAACGGAGATATCATGTATATGGCAGTGGATACGTCCCTGTCAGCCCAGTACTGTGGTTGTCTGATCAGACATTTATTATGTTACGGGTCACTTGCTTTGAAACATCCTCTACGCAAAATGATGAAGTTATGTATGTTCAAGTATGCAGTATGTTTATGAATGTTTATGTTGTTGGCACGTCTAGTTATGTACGTATGTATGTTCAAGTTTATTATGCAAGTTCAAGTTTCAAGTTATGTATGTCCTATTTTAAAGTTGCATGCGATTTTATTACGTAGTACTCGTTATTCCAGTTTATACATGTTGAGTCTTTAGACTCACTAGACTTGATCGATGCAGGTGACTATGTTGGGGAGACAGGAGGTGGTGACCAAGGGGCAGGCTTGGACTGAGTGGTAGGCTAGACCCGAGGACCGCAATGTTTACGTTTATGCGAAGTTTAAAAATACTCTGATTTTTAAATATCTAGATGTGAAATATTTTGAGACAGTTTCTTTTAGTAAAATTTTATTTGTGACGGATGACTTTGAGATTTATTGTTATGAATGTTGAGTGACAACCGTATGGATGTTTACATTTAAGAAAATTTTTAATTTTTCCGCAAATTTTAAGCATGAAAAGTACGGTTCGTTACAATATATAAAAAATTTAATTTCTAACAAATCATAATAAATTATCACTATAATTCATATTTATTATAAGATTGTCTTAATTAAAAAAATTATAAGGATTATCTCATAAATTTAATACAAAAGTATAAAGTAATTTTCATTCTTTTTAATTTCTTATTAATTTCTTTTTCTATGAATAAAGTTGAAATAACTCAAAATAATCAAATTATATTGCAAATAAAATATTTAAAAAATTTGCAATAGAACATATAGAATCTGCATGCTCTCAATATCCATTTTAATTGGAAAAAAACCATGAGAAAAAAATGACATTTTCTCGCATAGTTTTTATAACACTTGTATAAAAGTATAAGTTTGAGATGCGATATATATTGAGACATTAATTAATATCACAATTTATTAAATTAAAAATATAAAAAAGTATCATACTAATGTATTTGTAATATTTTTCGTCAATTCAATTAAAATAATAAAATAAAATTATTCTCATTTCCCATCTCAACTCTTAAATCAGAAAATTAAAAATTCACCAAAATAAATAAATGAAATATTAATCAAGTAATGATGTGTAAAATTGTAATAAGAAAATCCACAAATCATATTAATGTGTTTGTAATATTTGTTGTTCGTTCAACTAAAATAATGAAATAAAGTTATTTTTATTTTCAATATCAATTTTTAGATAGAAAATTGAAAAGTCACATAAATAAATAAATAAAACATTAATGAAGTAATGGTGAGTGAAAGAGTAGATAAGTAAAACATTAATGTAGTAATGATGAGTAAAAAGATAACTAAGTAAATTAAATATTCAAACTCACGTATTTATAGATGTATTTATAGATAGTATTGATTTCGAAATAAAAAGTATTGGGTTTCACACAAAGCCCAAAATGTTACTTAAGCCCAAAATATGGGCCCAAAATGATATTTCCAATTCTTTTAATTAGATTCTCTCCATTCTGCTTACAATTCCATCATGTGCCAGGAAACCAAATTAAAAAGGAAGCGCGGTCGCGGCGCCGAATCCCGGCCGCCTGTCGCCGACGCACTCGATAACGGAAATGATTCATCTCCCTCCGTCGCCGCAGTCTCCTCCGAAAATGACGTTGTATTTTCAGTCAGCAATGTGGAGCTCATCAACCCTAGTTCTCCCAAAGCCTCCCAACACCACCTCCGACGCCGAGGCCGCCCAAGAAAAATCCCGAAGCCCGAACCTCCTGCTACTTCAAAAACCCTGGCAATAACCACTCCACCTATCCCTAATGGATCATTGTCAGCTGCGCTGATTAACGCGGATAGTGTAGCTAGGGTTGTTCCCGCCATGGACTCCGTGGTTAAGGTCTTTTGTGTTCATACGGAACCAAATTTCTCTTTGCCATGGCAGAGGAAAAGGCAGTACAGCTCGAGTAGTAGTGGGTTTGTTATTGAAGGGCGGAGAGTTTTAACCAATGCCCATTCTGTGGAGCATTATACACAGGTTAAGTTGAAGAAGAGAGGCTCAGATACTAAGTATGTGGCTACCGTGCTTGCCATAGGGACGGAATGTGACATTGGTGAGACTTGCTATTTGTTCTGTTGATTGATGAGTGATGTATCATATTTTCCTAGGGGGAATTGATTTTAAGTTGATTAATGTACTTTTAAGCTGACTATTACAATAAAATTTGATCGTTAGATTCTTTTCGTTTTGCTGATTGTTATTGTTTCCTCAACCTATCTGGTTCCAGCCTGATTTTATTGTGATTGAACTTGTCGATGTTGTGAATTACTTGTGACCTTGTGAAAGAATTCCAGCTGGAGCCTTTTCGAGTTTAGTTCACTCTGTTGTCTCATTTACCTTTGGGTAATCGAGAGTGAAAACAAACTTCTTGTGTTTGTAGTAATTTAGTTTAAGGAGAAGTGCCAAAATATTATTTCTTTCTTCTAACTCTGTAAATCCAAGGTAAATATGTCTTGTGTTTTGGTGTTCTCGCCATTGTATAATTTCTTTGTAATTGAGTGCAAACTTTATGTTGTGTTACTTGTAAAAATCCAAAAACTCGTGTGACAAAATTTGAAAGAAGTTGATGTTATGACATCCACATTGGTGTTCAAACACGTTGTGGGTGTTTGGGAACCCCACCACGACGGCTTCTCCCACCCCAATTCTGTTTTATTTTTATTTTCTTAAAAAAATCATCTACCAATGGTATTTTTCTTTTTAATTTTTTTGTACCAACTGTATATTAATAAAAAATCTGAAATTATATAGAAAAAACGTAAAATTTCCAATGGCTATTGTATGCAATTGTGATTTTTTCCTACGTGTATTCCTTCATTTCAAATTTATAATAAAATTTTATTTTTAAATAAATTCTACTCGTAAAATGAGATGAAATAATTTTAAATAATAATAATTTTTTTTAAAAATAATATTATTATTTATTTTAAAGAATAATAAGTTAAATGGTGTAAATATAATTTAAAATTATTTGTTTAATGTATATAAGAATAAAGATGGATGAGTGGACATTGAAATCCATAAATAATGAGTCTTGATGTTAAAATGAATGTGAGAGAATATATGTGTTAATATAATGTGTTTTTGGCATGTGAGTTCCACGTTTTTTTAGTTGGTGATGAGTGTTATAACTCTCACCAACGTGGATGGTCTTGCTGAGCTCATGTTAGTCTAGATGGGATTTCTCCTCAATCGTGAAGATTCCAATCTTATAATTTGGAGAAATTTATATTTGTTATTGTCCAAGTAGATTATGACCGGACATTATAAAGAATGCTTGGGGCATGGAGTATAACATTCATGACTTCGCTTGAGTTAATGAACAAGGTAAACAATTTGGCCTTTTCAGTTACAAAATGTTGTTGGGCCTTTGTGATGAGGCGCATATTCTATGTCAGTATTTCCTATACATGGTCATAATGGACACTGTTGAGTACCTGATATTAACATTAGGAGCCTTAAAGGCCATCTGGAATGAGAAAACCTGGATAGATGCATTATCATTGTTTCTAGAAACATGAAAGAAAGAAAGTTCTGGTAGAAAAAGATGTTTAAATTGGAAAAGAAGCGTGTAAAAATATGTATATTCCTCTTGATTTGTAGGTAACTGGTCTATGAAAGGGTCTCGAGAGGGAAAAGTGGATAACTTGTTACTGCTAATATGCGAAAACGAAATTTTCAAATAACTGTTTTCCCTATGGAATTTTAATATGCTTCAGTGACTTGCAGCTAATACCTTACAGTTAAATGACAAAAAAGGATAAAATACATGTATAGAAATATACAATAGATCGGATTAGTTTATGAAGTTATTTTGCATGCGATGATGCAGCCATGCTCACAGTGGAAGGTGATGAATTCTGGGAAGGGGTTTCACCTGTACAATTTGGGAATTTGCCTGCACTACAAGATGCTGTGACAGTTGTAGGTTATCCAATTGGAGGTGACACTATCTCCGTGACAAGTGGAGTTGTGTCACGGATAGAGATCCTTTCTTATGTTCATGGCTCCACTGAACTTCTGGGGTTACAGGTAGGTCATTTCTGTTTCAATCACAATTATTAATAGCTGTCGGAATGAATTATACCAATTTATTTCAAATTGTGGTTTTGCAGATTGATGCTGCTATTAATTCTGGGAATTCCGGTGGACCTGCTTTTAATGACAAGGGAAATTGTGTGGGTATTGCATTTCAATCACTCAAGCATGAAGATGTGGAGAATATTGGTTATGTGATACCGACACCGGTCATCATGCACTTTATACAAGATTATGAGAAGAATGGATCATATACTGGTAAGTTCATTGATGGAATTCACCTGAGCCGATAGAATTTTAAGAACCAATTACAGTAATATACTTTGGACTTTTGTATTGATATGATGAAAATAACAAGAAAACAACCCCAGAGATGATCTCTGCGCAAATATTCTCCCTAGCCACTGCTAGTTACAACTCCAATAACAAAATAACAAAATGATTCTTCTCTCTTCTCTCTCACCTTTTCTACTACTCCCTCCCCCCATGTGGCTCTCCTACCTTTCTCCTAGAGTTCACATATTGGATCACGGGCCTTTGTTTCTTCAAGCCCACACAATCTATGCCCGTATCATTAGCCCCCCCTTTGAAATCCACCTTGTCCTCAAGGTTGTGGTAAATTGAGTAATTAATACATCTGCATCCTCCCAGGTGGCCTTTTCTGCTCCGCGCCCAACCGAGAGTAGTAATATTTGCTCTGTCCCTCGTTTCCTGAACCGTTTGGCTAGAATTCTTTCAGGTTCATATGTGATAGCTGGATCTTTCTCCAATCCTTCTGGCAGCTTTGCTTCACCCTGTTGCTTATTGCCCAATGCTTTCTTTAAACAAGACGCATGAAAAACTGGATGCACCCTTGACCCCAACGTAGCTGTAACTTATAAGCAACATTTCCTACAATTGCCAAGATTTAAAGGGTCCATAATACCGTGCAGTTAACTTCTGATATACCCTCTTGCAAACAGATTGTTTTCGGCGTGGCCTTAATTTCGGAAAAATCATATCCCCAACTTGGAAAGAAACATCATTTCAATGGTTGTGGGCATACTTGATCATTCTCTATTGAGCTCGCCAGCTCGGTGCAGATTAGATTTTAACTGTCAGAGCAACTCATCTCTATCGTGAAAATCTTGAGCAACTACAGCCACCGATGTTTCTCCTGGTAGATATTGAATTAGGTTAGGTGATTGTCTTCCATATACAGCCTCAAAAGGTGTCATGCCTGTGGAAGAGTGGAAAGTGATGTTATACTAATATCATGCCCACAGAATCCATTATGCCGATCCCTTAGGTTGCTCCAATGCGAAGCATCTCAGACAAGTCTCCAAATAAGAACTTCAGATTGTCCATCGGTTTCCGAATGATATGCATAACTCATTTTGAGTTCGATCCCCTGTAAGCTGAACAACTCCGACCATAAATGACTCAAAAACACACTGTCCCTGTCACTAACAATCGTCTTGGGAATATCGTGCAATCGCACCACCTCCTTTACAAACACTTTAGCCGCTCCTCTTGCTGTATGAAGTCTGTCTTAGAGAGTATCCACCACCACCATGATTATCTCGAAACCTTTGGACTTAGGCAGCCTTGTAATGAAGTCCATTGCCAAATCGTCCCAAATTGCCTCTGGTACAGGTAGTGCTTGTAACAAAACAGCCGGTGACTTAGCCATATATTTTTGTTGTTGGCAAATGTCACACTCAGACACAAATTTGTACACACATTATTCCGCATTCCCGGCCAATAGAAACTATTAGCAAATTTTTTCAAGGTTCGGAAAGCCCCAGAATGGCCTCCCATAGGTGTAACATGGAACTTTTCAATCAACTTAGGCACCCATACAGAATTCTGTGTAATGACCACACGGTCAACCGCACATTAGCCATTGAGTAAAAAGCATGGTTACCAATTCCTTCTCTGATGTCTTTAATAACTTCTTACAACATGGGATCACATTCTACCTCCAATTTGAGTTCTTCCCATTCCAGCCATACCGGACAGAATTGTCAATTCACATCCTGACCCATGCTGCACGATGCATCAGCTTTTAATGAAACATCTACTACTGAGTTTTCTTTTTGTAAGCTATTTTCGAAAATTACAATCAACACATGCATTTTAATAGATTATTTACTACCAGAGAAAAATACTGCAGGTAAATAATTTTAATATCGTCAAATTCCTAAACTATGGTTTTAAAGGAGCTCAAATGTAACATCCAAAATCCTTCTAAATCATCAACGCAATAAAGATGAAAATGTATAAAAATAAAAATGTTTCAATCCTGACTCATAAACATATAATGCAAAAAACGTATAGTCCTCGGGTTAACGTGCACACACCCAGCTCCGCCTACTCAAGTCTTCGGCGCCTCCAGTCTTCGCATCAACATGCACATCTGCATCATTCACACCTAGTGAGTCTAAAGACTCAACACACCTGAACCGTGATAGCAAGTACGTATACATAACATGCAATAGTGAAACGTACTGTAATTAAAATACATTTCATGATCTTAAAAGCATGAACTTAAACATAACATGTCAAAGCATAAACATATCCATAACATATCACATCATATCCACATATACATCTTCATTTTCTTTTATTGAATTCAGTTCATTAGTTGTGACTTTTGTATCAGCTCTAATTCGATGGATCCATTTACGTATAACCGCGGTACCCGACGGCGGAGACATAGCGATAGTTTTACCCATCCACCGAGCCTTGGCCTTACATGTTCGTGTTCGTATAAGTTACAACCAACTCCCTTCCTTCAAAACATGTCATCGTATTTATCACATATGAAAATCATGCATATACGTACAATTTCTTAAACCAAGCATGCATCATATTTTCATATTCATAATAAGCATAAACATTTAAAACATACGATTTTGGTGATCAGGGCGCTGCCAGGAATGCTGACTCGACGCGGGTGCAAAATGACCATTTTGTCCCTTGAAACCCTGATTGACCATTTTACCTCTGGACCTCAAAATTTCGACCCGAAGTAAACCAGACTTATTAAAACACCTCAAAACATATTTAAAATCATTTCTTAGAGGTAAACTCGAGCCCATGCAAGAACTTCTATAATTCGTTTTAAAACTTGGATCAGGGTCCCGGTTTTAACCCGAAACTCAACCAAAACTTTCTAAACTTAAACCATGACTTGAACCTACATGACCGGCCCTTGAACCACTTGTTTCAGACCACCATAGACCCTCGAAAATGACCGAACAGTGGCTGGAAAATTTCTGCGTAACATATCTGAACCCTAGCGCCCCTCTTGACCACCCTATTCGATCCTAGGCCCGAACCAACACGTCCAGACCTTAGCCAGCCACCCTAGGACCATGACCACACCCAGGTGCACCTGACTGGACTACCCGCAACGAGCCATGCACACAAGAACGCAGCATCGCCCGATCAAGCTTCCCACGCGTCCACACGCTTAATCGCCACGACTTGCCCCTAACCCTTCGAACCAGCCTAGCACTGACGGCTGACCTCCCAGGACCCTGACTCAGACTCTCCACTGTCTGAACCACGGCTTGGAGCAGGCCTGCACACAGCCACCTTCACCCATCCCTCGATCGAACCCCCTCCTAGCCCAAAACATAAAGATCCAATTGCAACTCTCACACAACCCGTTCTCGATTTGTTCCTTATGCCTATGCACCTTCAACTAGACATGTTTGAGCCTTCTACCCATCAATCCTGCCAGCCCCTTGCAACAAGAGTCAAAAACATGAGAATCAATTCATAAAAATCGGTTTTCTCCATGAACTTGCATTCGAAACTCACATAAAACATTAGAACGACAATAAATCATGCACAATCAATCAAAAACTCGTATTATGGTGTGAAAGAAGAGAAAATGGAGGTATCGGGTATTTACGCTCGAAACCTCGATACAATTGCGTAGAACGGGCACCGAAGGGATGGGGAAGAGTTCTTATGAATTATTTTTGAGAAAACCAAGCACAATGGCTGCTGAATTGCCACGAGCTGCTGCTGCTGGGACTTGGGAGGGGCGACCGAGTGCAATGAGTGAGGGGATTAGGGTTTTGGGGTAGGGTTTGTTATAATAAGATTGTATGATGGGGCCCTTTAATTAAAAATAATTAGGAGGAGTAGGAGTTTAGTTAAAAATAATTAGGAGTAAGAGTTTAGGCTCAATATAACTTAAAGTAGGTTCATTAAGCCCAAAACACCATCGCAAAATATTTCATTTAAGTATGTTTGTTCTGCTAAAAATTACATACCGGTTTATGAATCGATGAGTAAAAATACCCTACCAAGGCCCATTATTTAAAAATCACACATATATACATCATATATTAAAAAATTAAAAATAATTATTTAATAAAAATATTTTTCTCTATCTGTCTCCGGTTTCCGTTCCTCGTTCGAGCGAGAAATACTGCTAAAAGTCCTAATACATGAAATCTCAACATCCATGAAATAAAATACCTATCCATGCCATGATCATGTATTTAATGCATTAAAAATAATTAAGCACATATTTTAGCAAAACCCTAGATTGAATGCAGTCATGTTACGTAGTTCGAATTTCTTAGACCTTACAATTAATCTTCTACTGTAATAGGCTCTTTGAAGACTTGTAGTTAGTCATAATTGTGAATTTCTTTCCTAATAGATACGGCCTCCAACGTTGGATTGCCATTATCAGAGACATCAACTCCTCAGAAGTAGATTTAGCTAAGGCCCGAGCTGCCAAAGCCTTACTATAATATGCAATGGGCCTCCCCTCTTGAGACAGAATTGCTCCTATCCCCTTTCCTGAAACATCACACCATCACAAGTTTTTTTATTGAAATCAGGTAACCGCAAAAGCGGGGCTGTGCTAATAGCTGTTTTTAGCTGCTCAAACCTCTGCGCTTCTAAATTCCATTTGAAATTATTCTTCCTCAAAAGTTTATTTAAAGGTTTGGCTATCATCCCATATCCCTTTGTGAACATTCTGTAATATTTGGTTAATCACATAAACCCTCGAATGCCCTTAACATTTAGAGGCGTAGGCCATTTCTGCACACTCTCGATTTTTTTTATCATCCATTGACACTCCTTACCCGGAGATTGTATGTCCCAAATATTCCACTTTTAGCCCAAATGGACATTTCTTTCGATTCAACACTAACTGATGTTGGCTCAAAACTGTCAATATGATGCCAAGATGCCTCAAATGATCTTCCCGCGTAACACTGTAGATTAATATATCATCAAAAAACACTAACACAAATTTTCTTAAGTATGGGCGAAGTACCTCATTCATCATCATCTGAAAGGTTGCCGGTACATTTTTTAGCCCAAATGACATCACAAGGAACTCTTAATGCCCCGAGTGTGTCCTAAAAGCTGTTTTAGAGACATCCTCGTTTCGTACATGGATCTGGTGATATCCGGATTGCAAATCAAGCTTGGAAAAATGCCTTGCCCCATACAATTCATCCAACAACTCATCCACCACTGGAATAGGATATTTATCAGCCAGAATTATGTCATTTAGGGCCCCGATAGTCCACAAAGAACCTCCAGCTACCATCTTTCTTTTTAACAAGGATCACATGGCTAGAATACGGGCTGGTGCTAAGCTGAATCACTCACCCCTGCAGATAGCCTTTATTAACAAAGAACCTCCAGCTACCATCTTCCTTTCAACCCATTTGTGATTCGCCTCCTTCTTCATTTCCTTCAGAATGGGGCAACTCCTCGTGAATGGACTGTTTTGTAAGCTTGGCCAGGAACACTTTAATTTCCGATATTTCACCCACTGCTTTGTTGGGATTGGCTATGTTTCCTTGCAATTCCTTGACCCCTCCTCTCAGTTCGGATATATCTGCTCCCACATTTCCTTGCATCCCGAGGAACTCTTCCTTCAAACCCAGCACCGAATTTTCCAGTGCCTCAAACCTTACTTCTGATCTCGTAGATGCCATGACTCTTGCTCAGGCTATCCGGCAGATCGGACCAATTTAATAGAATACACCCGAGCCGATAAAATTTAAGAAGCAATTACAGAAATATAATTTGGAGTTTTGTACTGATATGATAAAAATTTCTCTTCTCTCACTTTGCTCCTGCTACTCCCCCCACGTGGCTTTCCTAACTTTCTCCTAGAGTACACGTATTGCGGATCATGGGCCTTTGTTTCTTCAAGACCTCACTATCTATGCCGCCCGTATCATTCACTGAGATTACCTCACTTATTTCATTTCAATCTCTCCTGTTTTTTTGCGTTTGACTTGCAGGTTTTCATGGGTTGTTAAGTGAACAAGTTGATTTATATTGTATTGTATAGGATTTATATTCTATACCTAGAAGAAATGGTTGACGCATTACAGAGAAATTGTAGAATGTCAAGGTGCTTGTGTGAGATTCAAGAAGACAAGTTGACATAATTGCGACTTGAATATGCATTCCATGATTCTGATTCCTACATATCTAAAATAATGTGCTCTCTCACAACTAACTTTTCTGTTCCCCCAGTCTTAAAACCAGTATTGGTATTAGGGTAATTATTTAATTTATCCGACTTGGATACTTGAATAAGCTCTCCGTGGTTATCATTGACTTAAGAATTAAGATTGAGTTCATCATCTTACATGCATAGATGACGTTGATGTGAAATGATTAGCAGATATATCTCGCACTTGAATTTTTCTTGAGAATATATTACCTGAATTATTTGAGTGCTATGTGTTAGGTTTCCCTATTCTTGGGGTTGAGTGGCAAAAGATGGAAAATCCGGACTTGCGGTTGTCCATGGGGATGAAATCTGATCAGAAGGGTGTTCGTATAAGAAGAATTGATCCCACTGCTCCAGAATTCAAGGTTTTGAAGCCATCAGATATCATTCTCAGCTTTGATGGAGTTGACATTGCGAATGATGGAACCGGTAAGATCCAGAGAACAGTTTCTAGTGGCCCTTACATAATGACATGTAAAATGCTAACATTTCATCTTTGTGCTTAATCATGTGCTTCTTTTATGAAGTTATCTTTGGTGATCAATTATTCTCAAGAAACTTAATGTTGAAATTTTCATGCTTGACATTGAATGGAGAATTGAGCTCCATCAAGGAGGAAAGTTCATAAAATTCTATTTAATGTCACTGTGAATAACTGATGGTGACTAGACCTCTGCAGTATGCATATCTCGTGTAGTATAATATGTTGCATTTCTGAAAATCATTTTCAACTGAGAGTGAGGTGGCCGGTCTGTATGCATATCAATGGTTAATGCAAATAATTGCTATCAGATGTCATGGCTACAATGTCTCGTTACCGTGTCTTGTGGTGGGTCTTGAATGTGACTTTTTGCATATCGGCGTCTGCCGAAATATGACTCCTGTTATGCTATTCTTGTTTTCTCAAAGTATCAGGTAAATTTCATGTGTCCCTTTGACTTAACTACTTGAACATGCTTGGGCAAACATGCAATTTGTCTGAATTATGCCCTCTTCCCCACCCTGGGGAATCAATGCAAGGGAGTAGTCAAAGCAGTATTACTTATATTCCCTTGCCACATATATGTTTCTCTATTGGGTACTTCATTCTGTACTTGATTTACAAAAACCCCAAGCTTGTCTCGTATTTGTTGTGATTGTTGTGACATTTCTTCAATTGATGATGCTCCTTATATTACTTTTGGTCTCTTGCAGTTCCATTTAGGCATGGAGAGCGTATTGGTTTCAGCTACCTTGTGTCCCAGAAATACACCGAAGATAGTGCCTCGATTAAAGTTCTTCGTAATTCTGAAATTTTCAAATTCAATATTAAGCTTGGTGCTCATAGAAGGTTGATTCCAGCTCACAACAAGGGAAGACCTCCCTCTTATTACATCATTGCTGGATTTGTTTTTACTACTGTTTCTGTTCCATATTTTCGTTCTGAGGTGAGTATTCCATGTTTGTTACAGCCTTCAGGTTCTCCTGATTCTATATATGCAATGTAAATGTCATTTTGAGCTTCTGACATCTTAAGTTCACAGCAACTAGAAGTGTCTTTAATGCAATATGGATTGTGCTGTACACCTATAAAATTTTGTCGTTTCCCATAATTTTAACTTACGCAAACGTGAGAAACATGATATTTGAGCTATGTAAATTTGAACTCCAGTGGGATAGCATCTGTACCAGATATTAATCATGGACTACTATCCTTTTACTTTTTAATTTGATGTCTTTCAAAACTGCTCTTTTCAAAGTAATGTTTACCTTTTCTTTTCCCCTTTGGGTTGATTTCTTATGATAATGGGTATGTGCTTCAGAAGCAAGGGTTAGCTGTGTCGTAGTGGTACAGATTTTGATTGCCAGCCCTAGTGTCTTATCTGTGTTGGCAGGCTTTTTGTCTAGCAGCTAATGATCACTCAAGCATCAAAATATTTCATAATTGGCATGGCTTTTTTGGCTCTGGAACTTGTCTGACTTTGCATTGTTTGTCAAGGTTCTAGCCATCAAATGAAGAATTCCCTTTCCTTCACCACCTTCCTCTCCCTTGATTTATTTTTCTTCAATGTGTTCTATCTTAATGCTTAAATTTGTCCCTCTTTCGTTTTGAAGAGGTATTCTTGTTGATTTTCAGCTTGGTGTTTGACAGCTTCCATGTTTAGTTTCTATATAATTCCTCTTGAGATCCATTTCTATTGACTCCTAAATTTGGAGATCTTGTGTTCTATGCCAAAAAAAATCTTGTCTACTTGCTTAATGCTAAAACTTTATTTGTTTCTCTCTTTGGCTGTGAAGTTTGCATATACCCATGATACTCAAGATTCCAATGTCTATTCTATTTTTTCATTAACGCTGATTACAATTTTATATGTTATTTTAATATATGAAACAAATAAATATAGTCAGTCATTTAGATTTGTTCTCACTTATTTCTTCGGAACTTCCAGTACGGAAAGGATTATGAGTATGAAGCTCCAGTCAAGTTACTGGACAAACTCTTGCATGAAATGCCTCAATCTCCAGATGAACAAATTGTTGTGGTTTCTCAGGTGCGCCACATCACTATAATACAGAAACCATTTGTATTTTTTCTAAGAAGAGTGTTTCTCACCCTTGCTTCTTTGTTATTGCAAAATTATTTAAGGTGCTTGTTGCTGACATCAACATTGGGTATGAAGATATTGTCAATACTCAGGTTTGTGGTTTGATGACAGTTAACTCATTCTAGGAGTTCAATCGCTGCAAGTAATTTGTCATCTTGCCTATTCCTTGATTATTATTCATTATGTTTCGTGTCTTGTTAGGTTCTTGCTTTTGATGGTCAACCTGTGAAGAATTTGAAAAGCTTAGCCAGAATGGTAGAAAGCAGCAATGATGAATTCTTGAAATTTGATTTGGAATACCAGCAGGTGGATCTCTTTGTTCTTTTGTAGTGTTGGTGTACTATGTCAATTTATATATCCTGTTGCAGTATATTTTAACGCAATAATATTTTGAGCAGATTGTCGTCCTCCAAACAAAGACTGCTAAAGCGGCAACTTTGGACATCCTTGCAACACATTGTATACCGTCAGCAATGTCAGATGATCTAAAGATTTGATATCACACCATCTGGGGATCTACATCTACTTTCCAATTGGATTGTTGAAATTTCATTCTTATATCACATCTCTGTTTTTCTTGGTGTTGGGAGGCCACTTTTTCAAGTACCTACCAGTGAAACTATTAGCTAGCGACTTTCAGGCGAGTGAAGCAGGCTGTCGCGAACTAGGCTCTTTGAGTTGTCTGTATCTGCCGGTTAGAGCCGTTTTAGGTGAGGCGAAGGGGTGATATTTTTTGCTTTACCAATCCCCTCTTAAAAATAACTGCAGATTTAAAGTCAGGCGTTCCTTTGTTTTGATGCCAGTGTTTGTGTTTCTTGATTCGTCACAAGTTGAATATATAATGGTTAACTATGCAATTCAAAAGTTCTGACTTTTAGCCAGTACAACTGCTTATTTTTGTTGTTACTCGAACTAGTAATCTATGGTATATCCTGGTAACGTTGGTTGGATTTCATAGAACAAATAGCTTTCTGGTTCTCTATCCTTGAAAAATTCCTTAAATCTCATTTGATTTACTTAAAAAATATAATTTTCATATTTAAAATTAGCCTATTTCCCTAATCCGATCAACCTGGTTGGTCAATCAGTTGATTTTTTTAGGTTAAGAGGTGGTGGGGTTTTTGTGTACTATGTTGTGTAGGGATGAGTATTCTATTACTTTGGTTACCGACTGAACTGAAATTGATTTAACCGAACATTTTTAGGCTAATTGAACTTAACCGAATTTCTAAATAAAAACTAATTAGCTAAACATAATTAAAATCAGTTATTTCGGTCAATAATCGATTTTTTTTAAATAGAAAATAAATAATTTATATGAAATTAATAATTGAAGTATGATATTTTTATTATAATAAAACACATTTTGTCTAAAGAAATGGAGGTTCGCTTCTATTGATGAATTTCAAAACTCTCTTACCTGACATCAGTTATCAATCTTAATTACAAAACTTACGCACAATATTAAATATAAAAACATTGAATACATTTTATAAATTTTGCCTAAAGGAATTAAGTTATGTATAGTATTAAGGCAAAAACTTATGTGAGACAGTCTCACGGATCGTATTTGTGAGACGGATATTTTATTTGGGTCATCCATGAAAAAATATTACTTTTTATGCCAAGAGTATTATTTTTTATTTTGAATATGGGTAGGGTTGAGACGGTTTCACATGAGATCCACTCTAGTATTAAATATAAAAAAATTAAATACATATTATAAGTAAAGTCTAATAAAAAATTTCAAAATGTAATTATTGGTTAACCGAATGTTTTGTACGAATCAAGAAACACAATTCTCTTTGTTTAGTTCCAAATTCCAATTCCTAAAAATTAGAGTCGAAATTGGTCACCGCTAGTTGTGGCTGCAAACTATTCTCGGGATTGGAGTCGAAATTGGAACTGGAACATAATTCTCTTTGTTTAGTTCCAAATTCCAATTCCTAAAAATTAGAAATCCGAATTGTAATTGAATTTATCTAAAATTGTTGTTGAAATTATAAAGTAATTTTAAATTTTAATTTTTTATATGTATAGACGGTTAAGTTTATATAACTAACTTACGAACTTTACCTTTTTTCTTTTATTTATTAAAAAAATAAATCTTCATAATATTTTATAATATAATTTATCCAATAATCAAATTTTAATTATCTTCTAAACGTCGTACAATTTTTTTTCTTGACTCTTAATATTTTAAAAAATAAATTTTGATTCAAATCGATTTTAGCTATAACTAAACAAAAGATGAAAGTCGTTAAAAACCGAAACCGAAACTGAAACCGAAACGGGACCGTGTCTATGCAATTCGATTATGAGTCCATATCGTTGATTTTAGAATCATGGTTATATTACTTTATTCGTAAAGTTACTTTTGTTAAACCTAAAATGTCTTTTCATTAAATTTAAAAAACGATTTTAAACTTAATTTTTTTTCCAACTTATTTTTTAAAATAAAAAATAGGTATATGGGTGTAGCGAATAATTAGGCTTCATTATTACGAGTTTATTTTTATTTATTTATTTTCTAGGTCACCTGGTCTTGCTTAGCCTATTGCTTCTGTTCAAAAGATAAAAATAAGCGACATAATTTAACGAACCATGTGAATTGCATGCAAAAACTCAACAAATTCTGATATGAATATGACCGGACATTACGAGCTAACTTTTGGAAAGAGTTTCAAGAAGCGTTGTTGTCTGGATCGTATAAGCTTAAATGTAATTGAAGATGAAGAATCAATAGTGTTCAAGCAACAAGATTCAATGAAGCATTTCATGGAATTGTGTCGAGCAACCAAGCATTCGAGTGCAAACTGACCCTGGACACCAGCGCACACCCAAGCGCCCAAACAGAGGCGTCCCAGTGCACCATGTGCGCAACCTGGGCGCCCCAACGCTCCAAAATAAGCATCTTGGTGCGCCGCATTGCAGATTTTAAGATAGAAACCCTAGCTTGACATTTTTACATGAATTGTTATCTTTTTTAATTTAAACAAAGTTGCATAAACCTTATGATTAAGAATTTTGAACATTATTGAGTTTTATCATATATTTGAAAATAATTTTATCTTCAAAAAGCTTTGACTTTGTTTACACCTTTATGCTTGTTCCTAAAATCTAATTTATCAAAATTTCATATTTTGTGGCATTTGTCGATTGTTCTTCACGAGGATTGTCAAAAACGAATTTTTTGAAGGTTGCCCTGAGATCAATTGTTCTTATTTATGTTATTGGTTACTAAAACACATCGTTTATCGGTGAATATCATGTTGCTGGTTTAAAAGTTAAAGATCGGGGGTCACAAAAATTCTTTTTGTTAATTGAATTGAGGGCGTGATTTGGTCTAGCTTGTGTTTGCCTTTCATACATAACCAGATTCACATCATTCGGTATCAGAGCTATGGCTTGCTACGATTATATCATTTGATAGTTTTGAAACAAGTAAGTTATCTCGTTTTATTTATCAGGTCTTCTTCGTCTATTATTCGTGTTTTTCGTTATGTTGCAAGAATTCTATTTATTCGTCTTGTCGTGCAATTTGTAAAAAAAAAAAAAAGGAGATTGTTTTCGATTAAAAAAAAGGGAGATAAATTTTTTTTAAAAAAAAGGATCGATCAATAAAAAAAGTGAGATCGATCAATAACAAAAAACAAAAAGGAAAAAAAAAGATATAGTGTTTGAGTTTTAGTGCTTGAATATGAGCATTAAAAATTCTAATTTTGTGTGTGTTTAAGTCATGTCTGGATTCAGATTTGATTGTTCTTTTGCATTCTAAGTGAGTCAATTTTCAAGTGCCGTGAAATTTGAACTTGTGAGTAGGATGCACAAAAGTTACAAAGCCCAACGTATATCCTTTGAGAGAAATCACAAATTTGAGTGAAATACTTAAGTGCGAGTGTATATTCGTTGGCGTGACTTGTGAGTATTTGTAGTGAAGACAAAAAAATAGAGTTTGAGTGATTTTTATTTTAGAGTGACTAGTGAGACTTGGGTGAGGTTTATTTATATCTTGTTATTTTTCTACTAACCTTTTTTGTAAGTACGACATGTCCGACAACCTTCAATTTCAAGAATGTGTTGGAGAGTTGGGAAACACTTGGGAGCAGGACTTTAAGCCTTTATGTGAGAAGTATAGGCAAGTTGATGGGGATAGAAGAGCGAGGAGAGTCGAAGAGAATAGAGCATCATACTTAAATGGGGATGATGATAGGCGACGTGATGATAATCATAGATATAGAAATAGAGAAAGGCAAAGAGTGAGTGGTGTTAAGATGACCATTCCATCTTTCCGTTGGAAAGTCGATACAAAGGAGTATCTTGATTGGGAGGAGATGATGAAGTGTATATTTGATGTAACGTCCCGAAAATCTGAAGGTTCACGTGAATCACATGCATGCAAGTTATTAAATTTCTTCGGTATTTTATTAAATTATTTTAAAGCATTAAATGCATGTTTATTTCATGAACTGGTGTTTTAATTCATTATTTATTTAAAGTTTCACGCATTAGAGATTTAAGTTGCATTTCGCCCTCGAACGAGAAACAGAGTCTGGAAAATTATCAAGAAAATTATTTTTATTAATTAATATAAGGTGTTTTAAAGGTATTTTTCAAAATGGGCTTTGTTGGGTATTTTTACCCGTCAGAGCATATTTTTATTCGGTACGCAAATTTTATCAAATCAGGGGACTTTTTGAGGGCTCGGACAATATTTTCAAAAACTCACCTAAACGAAATATTTTTTGGGAATGTGTTAGGGCTTGATAGACCTATTTTTTTAGCTTAATGGGCTCAAGACCCATTTTTAACTTTTAAAATGCAATTAAAGGCCCATTAGAGTTATTATACTATTTAATTAACCCCAAAACATACCATAAACCTATTTCCCAACCCATCAGCCGTCCACCCCTCTCCCATTCAGCAGGTTTTCGTGCATTTCAGCAGCAAAGTTCAGCAAAATCGGCCATAGCCATATCCTTCAAGAAATGTTCCTCCGGCAATTCCCCGACGCTCGTTTTTTCGATCTTCTTGCGTAAATTACATCAAGGCACACTTGTATTTTTATTTCCTCATCTCACACGTCATATATATGCTGATTTTAATGTATTTGTATGAGAATGATATGATCTACATCATGCTTGCACTTTTGATTGAGTTTGACATAAAAACCTTGTCTTGTTTTAACTCCATCTCACGTTTTCTTGTATGATTGCAATGGGCTGCTGTTTTTGGACGATCTAAGGGTTGATTAAGACGTTGAGATTATGTCTTATGTCTGGTCTAGAGTTTTAGTGTAGGTGATCGAGCAAAACTTGCACTGTGAAATCCTTAATAAAAACATGTTTTATATGCTTAAAATTAATCGCAAGTGCACGATGTCAAGTTATAGTATAGTGTACGTGAGTACGAGTATCGTTCCACTGAAGACTGTATTTAAAAATTATTATTTTCAGTTATTGAACATTTAGCAACGAAAATTGATTTGATTGTTTTAACACTACTATTTTTGAATAAATATGCAAATAAAAAAATTCAATAATTAAATGATGAAAGATAATATCTAAAATGGTTGATTAAAATTCAATGAGAAATGGATTTGTTGGGAATATCGGTTTACCTACCCCTCGTTAATTAATTAATTTATTCGATAATGATCATATGCTTCCGACAGGATTTCCTATTCAATTTAACACACTCTCTCGAGCTATGCCAAATTAATTCTACTAAATGAAGTAATTAAATGTATTTAATTATTTATCAAGAGTGAATCGTATTTCGATCTATGAAATCCCCTAGTTTTCGACCCTTAGGACTATGACTATCGGCGCGTATCCAATTTCATATATCTATGCAAATTGTAGATCCACGGATTATACTACTCATTCCTATCACAAGTTATTCTCTCGAACTTGCAATATAAAGACATTGTTAAAGTTAGCTACGCTCAAACAACACGATAAAACAATAGTATAATCAAGAATAAATCAGAAATCGAGGTGTAAATTAATTATATCAAAGTTTTGGGTAGGATCCCTTTAAATCCCAACAAATAATAAAAGTTTAGCTACTCGAGTTCATATAAAAACTAAAAAAAAAACAAAGTTAAAGAAGAGAAACTAGATCAGAAATACTAGGCGTGACGAAAATCGCAAAGATGACGCTCGAAAATCTTCAAATCTTCAATCCTGGCGCGAAAAATCTCCAAAGATTTTTGGCGGCTCTGAAATTATGTCTGAGTCTCCTCCAAAACGTCCAACCTACCTTTCCATATCATCCCCCTTTAGCACATAAGGTAGGGAATCAGCTATGAATTTTTTCCAAAAATAAACGGCGCTCGGGTGGTAGAATATTACCGCTCGAGCACCACATCTTCTGTAATCTGCTTGGGACGTGCGGCCTCTCGCGCTCGGGCGGTAGAAAGTTACCGCCCAAGCGGCGAACTTTCTGTAATTCGCCTCTTCGGAAGATCAATCTCGCGCCCGGGCGGTGGAGAACTACCGCCCGAGCGCCATACTTTCTGGACATCATCTACGCTTTTCACCTCTCGCGTCGGGGCGGTAGTTTTCTACCGCTCGGGCGCGACCTTCTCTTCTCATTTTCTTCTTCGATTGCATAATTCGCTCCAATTTCGGTTCTCCGGTCGTTTTACCTGCAAATTTGTCACGCACAAGTAAGAAATGATCAAATGCATATGCCTACTCTAAAACGAACAAAATGTAAATGAAATGGAAGCATGCACAATGCAAACACACAAAAACTAATGCACTAAAACACGTAAAAACCACACCTATCAGTAGGAGACTAAATGGCCGTGTGCTTTTGGTTGGGTTTTTGGTGACCAAGGTTG
This sequence comes from Primulina eburnea, assembly GCF_022965805.1. Lineage (NCBI taxonomy): Eukaryota > Viridiplantae > Streptophyta > Magnoliopsida > Lamiales > Gesneriaceae > Primulina > Primulina eburnea. The sequence continues at coordinate 892,617 of NW_027331355.1, forward strand.
AGGAAGGGGGAGTTACGGCCTAGGGGTTGAGGAGGCCATGCAAGTGGCTGTTTGGGGCTGTGATGCAGACCCTAGAAAGTCCAAATCGTGAACCATAGAGGCTAGTCGAGGTTGTCTAAGGCTAGGTTAGGATCTAAGGCTTGAGAGCTTGTGTAGAACCCAAAATCAGTGCACGTATATCCCATACATTTATCTAATTGCTAAAACATTTATTTAAATTTAAAATGAGTTTTAGCCATGCATGATTTATTTAAATGCATTATTTTAAATTATTTATGTTTATGTGATGAATGTTAAAATGTTTTTCGAGTTTCATGTTTCAGGGGTCGAGGAATAGAGACCGGTGACGAGTTTGACAATTTTTAAATGTGATATTTTAATTTAAGTTATAGATGGGGCATTCTAACTAATTCTTTTAGTTTTAGTATTTTAAGGCCTAATTTAATTATTTGGTAATTTTATGATTTTTAAAACATTTAAAAGTTAGTGAGTGTGTATTTATTTTTAATTAAAGGTTTTTACTTTAAGTTAGAAGAGGTTAGTATTTTTAATTAGTGGTTATTTTTATTAAGATGTAATTTGACCCTAATTAAAAAAAAAACATACACACGTTACGCGCGCACACACTAAAATTTGCCTAACACACACACACACACACTTCATTATTCAGATTTTTAGATTTTTGAGAGAGAAAACCCTAGGGTTCTTGAGAGAAAACGACAACCACACCATTCTCTTCAGCATCCCAGCAAATTTTCGTGAGTTTTATTGCAAGATTTTAGTGTCACAATCGTCTCGGATCAAGCCTCGCACCGTCTCCGCTTCGGTATCACCGTGTCGTGAGTTTTTCACATCAAAGGCACGTATATTCTGTTTTTCCTGCGTCGATCTTGTCATAGTATTAATTTAATGTGTTTTGTGTGAAAACATGAGTATGTTATGTAGTAGTTTGAGCAGAAAATTTATTGGATGTGTTTTGAAGGAGTTTTTAGATCTCAAAAATCGTTTTTATTGTTATTTTAAATACTGCGATTTTTCGGTCGCTTTTCTGGAAAATCTTTCAACGTATGAAACGTAGAACATTTTGATTCCTTTGATTTGACAGTAAATTCTAAATATTTCGATAAAAATGGAGTGAATTATGATGTTTTTCGTGGGACTGCTCAAACTGCGTTTTTCTGAAAATATATGCTAGTGACGTGTTCTTGAAGTTTTTTGGTTGCATGCTTCGTTGGGGATTGACGGGTGATCGATTCTGTGTTTAGGTATGTGGTTATTGATGTTGGGATGGTCATTGACGTTTTGTTTCGCGTCGTTAGGCACATGGGAGATCGAATAGTCGTGAAAAATATTTCGGTGTCAAAATTTGAGTTTATGGGTTTTATTGCGTGGCGTGTGGTGCGTCATTTCTTTGGGGACATTTGGGACGTTTTATGGAATCGAGTCAGTGTCATAGTGAAACGTCTCGTGTTCTTTTGTTTAAAATGTACTAGAAATTATTTTTTTTTTTTTAAAAATTCGGTCCACCCATGAAAATATTTTAATAAAATATTTTGCCCATGATCTAGAACATTCGCTAGCTAGCATTTTAAAATCAAGTGAATAGACATAAAAATAAAATCATCGCATGAGTTACCAAACCTAAAAAGGCATACTCGTGAAACATATCCTCCTCTCCAAAACCACTTTAAAGCATAAATAAATGGTCTTAATAATCTTTTAACGTAAAAACGTAATCAAAATCATGAGTGCGGAAATAGTAGAAGCGCTGGTCCTCGGGTTGTGTGCACCTTCAGTCCAGTCATCTCATACGTCAAGTCCTCCCTCAACCTCACCTGCATCAATCACACCTAGTGAGTCTAAAGACTCAACACACCAAATCTTTGTAACAAATAATACATAATAAAACCACATGCAACAGTGAAAAATACTTGTACTTAAAATATCATTTTCATGAAGATGCATAAACTTTAATTAAAACATTTTCATGATATACATAACATAAATCTTAACTTTTTCCTTTTCCTCAACATGACATGACATAAAACCTTTTTCATGATCATAAACATTTTCCTTTTCCTTTTCCTTTTTCTTTTCCTTTGTTAAATTCAGATCCTTAATTGTGACTTTCCTCAATCCTCAAAAGTCGATGGTACCATCTACATGAAACCACAGTACTGGGCGGCGGGGACATCATTGACACAGGATCGTCAACTGAGCCTTGGCCTATCCTCAATCATAACCTCATATCCTCATATCCTCATAGTCACAATTACTTCACTTTCATCAATGTTTTCATCACTTTATAAAATCATGCTTAAATATCATTTTCCCTTTTGAAACCAGAATGTAACATTTCCTTTAACGTGATCGTTTCCTCATAAAAATCCATAAACATTTTAAATAGACCTTTTTAGCATATAAAATCCATAAATCCTTTAAATACACATTTCAACATCAAAAACATTTAAAATATGCATATAAATCATAAACCTTTTAACATAATGAACCATAACCTTTTTAAATAACATTTGACATAATAAATCGTAAACATTTAAAATCCATGTCATAAAAGTTCATAACATTAGAAATAATCATATTAGCATATAAAACAGCATTCAGGACACTGCCATGACCTTTACTAATTTCCCGGTGTAAAAAGACCGTTTTATCCCTGGACGTGACATTTTACGTTCCGAATTTTTTCTTGATTTCATGACTCTAACATATCCAAAATAATTATTTAAGCTTACCTGAATTTTTTTCATAATTTTATTTGGCTTAAAACGTAGACTTTTTCAATTATCTTTTCTTAATTGATTTGACGGTGTTTTAATCCCGAAAATCCCAAACTTTAATATAAAATTCCTAAATTCAAAATTTAGTCTTTTATATTATTTTAACTTCTATTAACCCCGACTCGACCCCCGTGAACCATTTTTCAATTTTTATTTCATTAGAAACCCTCTTTTGACACTTAAATTTCAACCCCGAGCCAACTTTCGATTTTTACGAGTTACCCCCGAACCATGTTGGTCCAAAACTTTACCAACATCTTAAATTTCCCTACTGGACCCTTAAACCCCTAAGGACCCCATCCAAAACCCAAAAACGAGCTCCAACTCCCAACCCCAAAACTGGCCGAGAGTTTCACATGGAGTGGACTCCACGTTTGTGACCGCATGGACCCAGCCGACACCCTAACACCCAAACCATCCTCTCAAGTATTTACCTAGGACCCCAAGGAGTCACCTTAACCCAGCCCGAGCCCCTCAACCCATGCGCGGCTGCTGTCAAAAAGCGCCCATGCGCTGCCCTCACGGGTTGGAGTCCTAGCTTGCTAGGACTCCTTCCCAGCCTTGGTGGTTGAGTCCTAGCATGGCTAGGACTCCTTCCCTGACCCCTCACATGACCGAAGACTCCACTGGTCCCAGCCGTGCTCCGATCAGAACTCAAACCGAGCCCCTCACGTACACACGCCCGCGGGTGGTTCCAGCTTGCGTGATTCGCGTGTGCAGCATTTTGAGTGTGTTTAGGACTATTTTAATTCGTGTAAAACCTCTCTTGATCAAGTCCTAACATCATGGCAGCCCCTAAAAACGTTCAAGGCATGAATTGGTACATAAAAATCATTCGTTCATAGCATGTACATAAGATATCCGAAAATTCTAACAAAAACTTCAAGTTCTTCATGCATACGTTAATTAAATCGATACTATGATGTAATGGATGAGAAAAGGAATATATAGGCGTGCCTTTGCGTCGTAAATGCACGAAATACCGATGGCAACGAAGAACGGAGAGACACCTTGGCTTTGTTCTTGCTTGCCCTTCGAAAAAAACCTTCCTAGATGGCTTTGTTTAAGTGCTGTCGTGTGTGTGTGGTGTTGTGAGGAGAGTTTCTGAATTTTTGAAACAATGCGGCCGTGAGTTGTGATGCTAGAATAGGGTTTGCAATTATTTTACTCTTTAAATACTAATTAATCCCTAATCTAGACTTTAGGCCTAATAAGCCATTAAATTAGGTCCATTAGTCTATTTAGGATTAATTAAAATAACAACAAAGTTTTCTTTAATTAAAAATGTGAATTTAATAGCCGGGTTGGTTAAAAGCTCGTATTTTAGTTGAAAAATCAATACCGCTAAAATTTACATCCCGGCGTATAAAATCACCTCAAAACCCTATATTTTCAAAAATAAGAAAAAGCATCACCCATATTTTAAATAATTAAAAATAATTATTTATTAAAAACAAATTTCTATTTTTCAGCCCTCGGTCTCCGTTTCTCGATCGCAACTCGAATATCCTTAAAATACATTTTAATGCAACAATGTAGACAAATATATTTTAAACATATCAATATGCTCAACAATATTAATTAATGCAATTAAAACAATTAATTGAAATGCACAAAGAATTTAATAATTGCATGCATGTGGTTCGCGTGGACATTTAAATTTTCGGGGCGTTACACATAGTGTCTAGGATGAGTCTCGATGGATTGGTTCACGAATCGTATTTTTTTGGTTAAGGGTATTAAGAGGCAAATCGCGAGTTCAGTGCACTCGGTGCCCGAGCGGTAATTTCTTACCGCCCGAGCGCAATCATTCTGTCCGAGAGTAGAGTTTCAGAAAACTCGGCGCCCGATGTAATGCTCGAGATTTTGACTCTGTTAATCTGGAATTATTGATTTTGTATTGATATGATTATAGCCGGGCCATTCCGAGACCAGATTAGACAAAGTATAGGAATTAAAAAGAAAAAAAGAAGAGTTGGGCCGAAAGTTGTGCGCTCGGGCGGAAGTCTTTGATCGCCCGAGTGCGCTTGTAAAAAATTCAAGGGCCGAGAGTTTCGTGCCCGGGCGGAACTTTATGTCCGCCCGAGCGCGAGACGTGTTGAACAAAGAATAAGCCATTTGCCCCTCACCATGCAAGATATATATATGAGGTAATACATTCCTTCATTCAGAATTTTAGGAGGAAGAACCGAGAGCTTAGGATCTTTAAAGTTCATGTAAAAGAATTCTACTCAAGCAAGAATCTAGCAGTCCAATTTTCGATCCGAGCTTATATTTGTGCTTCTCTTGTTACAAGCTATCAAAGGAAGTAAGTATTGCTACATTTCAGCATGTTTTGAAGTTGAGATGTTGAGAGAAATCAGATTTTGATTTCTATTATGTGTTCTTGATATGTTGAGATATGTAGAATTGAAACCGGATCGAAGAAATGTTACCGTATGCGATTATTACGATTTTCCAGCATATATGTGTATGAGATTATGTAGATTTCAGCATGGTAGATTGTGTTATGATGAGAATTATGAGTTATTGTTATTGATTATTGATGTTTGAGTTGACCGGTATCGCGAGATTACGCCGTTATGCCGTTGAAATGTAGATTGAATATTGATACGTACATGTATTGGTTGAGTTATTGATTGATATTGTGCTATTCGACATTGCCATTTCAGATTTATATCGACAAGCTTCGACGTCAAGACTTTTCAAGATGCCTTGGTGGTGAAATGGTAGACACGCGAGACTCAAAATCTCGTGCTAAAGAGCGTGGAGGTTCGAGTCGACATCGACAAAGATTGAACACCGAAAGGTATAATTCAATGTTGATTCGGGAAGACACAACTCAAATTAGATTCTACTTGAGTTTCCCAAAATCACATACTAGATTGTTTATAATTTGATATGGTTATGCCTTGTTTATAGAGTTATAGCAATGCACATGAGATAGGTGAGTCGTTGGCAGATATGCCAAGATACCAGTTGTTCGGTGATATCCGTACGTAGGAGAAGATCAACTCCTATTGTAGATATTTGAAAGGATCGGTTAAACTAATAAAGAGTGTTTAGAAGGGGGTTGAATAAACACTTCTCGAATTTAAGTATTCTTCGACTATATGAGTTCAGTTATGTTACAAACTGAAACTAAATATCCCGTCGGTCAATGACAAATCAGTTAAACTGAACAAAAAATTTGCGGAAAATGAACTGACTGAAAGATAGAGTATCTAACTGAAAATAATGACTGAAGTAAAGATAACACAATATGTTTCTGGATGTTCGGAGACTTGAATAACTCCTATGTCACCCTTTCTATCACGAAGATAGGATATCCACTAAAAGACTTTGATCAAATACAAGATACTGCACTGACCCACTTCAGTTTGGACTTATCACTTTGCCACAACTGAAACTCTTAGTATATAACACTTTTACAAATGGTAACTGATGTTAGCACAACTTAGAAAATTTATCAAAGATTACAAAGTGCTATTTAAGCTCGAGAATGTAGCCTTGAATGCTACTGATAAAACTAGTAAGCGAGAGCTTTTGGCTTCTGAGTATGAGTAGATATTTTAGCAGCGTAAAAGCAAGTAGAATGAGATAGCTAAGATCAGTTGTTGTTTCTTCGGCTGCTATCTTTGATTATTTATAGGCTTCTCTCTCAACGGTAACATTAAAGGATATTTGAATATTCTAACCATTGATTGCCACGTCGATATACTCTGACAGTCGTACACTGCTTTTCTGAAATGCGGCGTTTCACTACCAGTTGCAGGTAGTTGTACTATTTGTCGGTTGTCGCTTTCAACTGATGACGTGCACAGCTGAGAGATCAGCTGGTAAAGAATCAGTTGGCGAGAATGAACTTCAGTTGTATCGATCAGTTAACTGAATTCAGCTGATGACGTGTTCAGTTGGCAATCAGTTCAGTTGCTTAGTTCAGTTGGTTCAACTTTTGTCAAAACACCGGAATTAAGTTTCCAACAATTTCCCCCTTTATGGTGTTTGACAAAACTAGAGTAAAATATAACTGAATAACTGAATTCATAGTAGATAAAATAAGATGTAGATTCAACTGAACTCATATTCTTCACAAATACAAGAATTTAAGATTTCTTATGCTGTTCTAAAATCTCTTTAAGCTCTTCCCCCTTTTTGTCAAACTGCTCCATCTTAAAAGATAATTTCTGAACGTCAGTAGCTAGGATCCGGACAGAGGTGGAAATGTTTTCAATAGCAGAGGTCATTGAGACTTGCAGCAAATCTATCTTCCTGGAAACTAGTGTCTCTACACTGTCAACTCGTTTGTTAATAGAATCTTGAGTTGCAGTGAGGCTCAACGCTATCCCCTTATTCTTCTGAATTTATTCAACTGCAAATGAGAGAGAGGTAACAGCAGTTTGGATAGCTTTTAGCTTTTCAGAATTGAACTGTTGAGAGTCTTCCAATTTTAGAGTGTGAGACAGTTGCGTTTTCTGAATTTTGGAGATGGCTGAGAGCATCTGATTCATACTATGCTGCATGTTCTGAATTTCTTCGAGAACTAGATCAAAATCTGAAGAGGATGGAAGAGGAGACTGAAGAGAGGTTCCTGGTTTCTCTGTAGTTTGATCAAAAACAATCAACTCACGATCAGTTTCTATTGTTTCAGCAACAGTCTGAGCTGACGTGATTACAGCAACTTCTTCTGGAATTGGAGGTGGAGAAGGTGGATTCTGATCAGCAGATGAGCTTTCTTGATGAATAACAGAGTCTGATGAAATCAAAACTGGTGCCTCTAACGGATGATCTTGAGAATCAATCAGCACATCAGTTGAAATGGTTTGGTCAGCAGATGAAACTTGCTGAACTAGTGCTTCTGAAGAAATAAGAGCCTCTAGATTGTTTTGATCAACGGGATGATCAACTTTATCAGAAGTAGGTTCCCTCAATTGAGATTCTTGTACCACTGCTTGAATAATTTCCTCAATGTTTGCAAAGGATAAATCGGCTTCAGTGTACATTTGATGTTCAGCAGGTGGTGATTGAGGCAAATCCTGAACTGGCTCTTCAGTTGGAACAAAAACCTGTTCTGAGGATGGTTTTTGCTGCTCAGAAGACGGTTCTTCAAGTATTTCCTCTTCATCATCGTCTGACTCTCCTTGATGAAGAACCAACTCTTGATCTATTTCCCAAAATTTTATCTGAGATAGTAACCCAACCAGATCAGTGTCTAGCTGAGTAATTACTGCTTGATCAGCGTATGCAGTAGGATTTGTGGGTAGGTAGTTGGTCTTCAATTTGGCAATAATTTGAGCCAACTTCTTGGCTCTCACCTGATCAAACAAATAATTTTTTATTTCCATATCCTGAGCAACTGTAGCAGCTTTCACCGTTCTTAGAACAAAATCTTCCAGTTTGATAAAATTGTTCAGCTGTGATTTCTTCTTCAGTTGCTTTGCAAAAATTTGAGTGCGATAAGCTGTCCAAGCATCGTATAGTTGAAGTTTTGATTCTGCAAAATTGTTAACCCTATCCCAGACAAGGTCAATGTGAGTTTGAATAGGGTTGGATGGTCTGGGCTCTTCAATCAACTTGCCCTTTCCTTTATCAGTACTCAGAATGTGTGGAATTTCCAGTCCAGTGCGAGTATCATCCACCCGTTCTATAATAGTGATGCCTTTGGGTCGGGCATGTGCCACACCAGTAGGAAGATTGATGTGAATTAGCGGAGCTTTGGTTTTAACTGATTTCTTCTTTGCACCAGCTGAGACATCTGGTGGAATGACTGATAGAGGAAGTGCTTCAATAGGTTGCTGAGCAGTTGAGGACGCTATCTTCTCAGAGGTGATGGATTACTCGGAAGTCGTTGGTTTAACCCGTTGGGTTCTTGGTCTCTTGGCGATCTTTGGGGATGGAGTTGTCTCTGTATCGGACGCACCCAAAATGAGTTTCCTCTTTGCTACCTTCAGTTGAGCCAATGTCTTGGCCTTTTTCACTGATTTTGGGGCAGCTTGATGAGTCCCAATCTCCTGTTTGATCTTGGTAAACTGAGCAGGAGAAATGTCCAATTTGGTCTTAAGTGGCAGAGTATTCTTCGCATTGAAGACTTTGAATTTTGATGATCTTTCTGAATCATCAGCCACTAACCCCTTTATTTTCAGCAGATAGCACAGTTGCACTGCGAAGCCCTTGGACTATTTGGAAGACAGAAACATATTCTTCAAAATATTGAATGTAAGATGCTTCCAGTTGAATTTGCGCTCAGCCATAATGATTGAAATAGCTTGAAATTTCTCCAACGTGAGTGCAGCAAAAGATCCAGCCTTCGCTAAAATCCCTTTGGCGACTACATCAGCAAGTAACTGAACATCATGCTTCAGCTCCTTCTTTGGATCGGAAACTTTGATTTTCCGTCCCTCAACAGAAAGTGAGGTTTGCATTTCTTCAATATCAGAAGCTTTAATATCCGAGAGGTGTGCCAATCCATCAAAAGGTAAAGAAAATATTTATCCAAAGGAATCTTCAGTGATGGTCAGCAACTGACCATTGATAGTAGCAGTGATGTTTCCATCAGAATCGATCAAACCACTAGAGTAGAATTCTTGAAGCTCTTTGGAGTAGATCTCTTGAGATGATTTTCCCAAGAATGTCCTTAATCCAGCAGTTTCAAGTTTTTGTAAAACTTTCTTGACATCATCATCACCGAAGGATAGAATTGATCCAAAATTGATAGCTATTGCATTTAGCATATAAGCGGGAGTTTGAATCGCCATTTGGAACTGAATGATTTCCTGGAAAAAAAATAGAAGGATCAAATTTGTTTTTGCGCTCAGGAGTTTGTAGATGAAAAGAAAACTGAAATGGAGCGGGGAATAGTACATATTTACGTGATGATTCAAATTCTGGACACGTGTTAGTCCATAGAAATTTTGAATGGCAATGTGTGTACGTGTGCTATAAGCGTGTAAACAATTTAAATGGTTAATATGTGTCCACGTTTTAAAATGAGATTCATCATGAGATATCAGTCAGTCACGTCACTAGATTTGGAATATAATATGATTAATTAGTTAACTTATATGAGAAGATTAGTGAAATATTCAACTGAACGATCAGTTGTAACACTGTGTCCTTCTGAGAATTTACTAACAACTGTCTTCTCAGTTAACCTCTTAAAACCATTATTCCCCCTTAATTGGTGCATAAAATAATTAAAGCGAATAAATAAATATCAGAGATATTATTTGTTGCTGAAACGTTGACGACCCTTCAGCTTCCTTGATAGTATGCTATAAATAGAAAATAACATTGTTAGTTTCAGTCATATTGGTGAAAGAAAGAGAAAATATACAAGACACAAAAAAATGGCAGATGAGAGTTGCTCGAGTGTTTCGCCATTTTATCTGGAGGCTAGGAAGGCTGCTATCGAAGATGAAGTCTTCTACACTAGTCTTCCCTACTGGGAAAAGTTACAGGAGCTTGCGTTCCTGTATAATTCTGGAGAGGCTACCACTCCCAGACTGGTGGCACAGTTGGCAGAAGTGCGGGAGCGCTTGAATATAGCTGTGTGGGTGGACGTCTTTAAAGATGGTCATATCTATCAGCTGATGCTTCAAAAGGAACTGGAGATTCTTAATCGCATAGCTTCTTCTCACAGCTTTTGCAAGACATCTTGCAAGACATCTTCCTCAGCACTATCAGTTTGGTTGAGAATGTGGATAGACGATGTAGAGGAGAAATATGACAATGTAATCCAAGCGAATATTTATCGTTGAATGAAATATTTATTTTGATGTAACTTTGTTTTTCTTTCATCAGTTGAAAGTCATATGAATAAGCAACTAACTGAAGAATCAGTAAATGACAGTAAAGCTGAAAGATGAATTAATAATCAAGACAACAATAGCAATTGATTAGGATAAATCAATTAATCCAAGTATATTGCGAAAATGATAAAACTTAGTCTCAGCCAGTGGTTTGGTGAAGATATCAGATGCTTGCTGCTCAGTTGAGACATATTCCAGTCTGATGTTCTTTTTCAGGGCATGATCTCTTATGAAGTGATGTCTGACATCTATGTGCTTGTTTCTGGAGTGAAGAATTGGATTATAGGTGATGGCAATTGTACTTGTATTATCACAAAATATTGGCGATTCTTTAGCATCAATTCCATAATCTCTCAGTTGTTGCTGAATCCAGAGCAGTTGAGCACAGCAACTTCCAGCAGCAAGATATTCTGCTTCAGTTGTGGAAGTTGCTATGGATGTTTGCTTCTTGCTGAACCATTAGATCAGTCTGTCCCCTAGAAACTGACATGATCCACTAGTACTTTTACGATCAAGCTTACATCCTGCATAATCTGCATCTGAATATCCAACTAAATTGAAAGATGAATCTTTAGAATACCATAACCCAACATTTTGTGTGCCCTTAAGATATTTCAAAATACGCTTGGCAGCTGCAAAATGTGATTGCATAGGATTTGCTTGAAATCTAGCACACATGCATACAGCAAATACAATATCAGGACGACTAGCAGTTAGGCACAATAATGAACCTATTAAACCTCTGTAAAGTGTCGTCTCAACTGATATTCCCCCTTGATCAGTGTCCAGTTTTACTGATGAGCTCATGGGAGTACTTGCAGCTCAACATGATTCCATTCCAAACTTCTTCAGTAGTTCCTTCGTGTATTTAGTTTGACTAATGAAAGTGCCCGACTCCAGTTGCTTCAGTTGTAATCCAAGAAAGAATGTCAGTTCACCCATCATGCTCATTTCAAATTTCTCCTGCATTAGCTTAGCAAATTTCTTGCATAATTTGGGGTTAGTTGACCCAAAAATAATGTCATCAACATAAATTTGAACAAGTAGAAAATGATCATTCTTGGAAAATTTGAACAATGTCTTATCAACTGATCCAACAGAAAAATCGTGATCATTTAGGAATTTTGAAAGAGTTTCATACCAAGCTCTTGGAGCTTGTTTAAGACCATATAAGGCTTTGTTCAAATGGTAGACATGATCAGGAAGGTGATGATTGACAAAACCTGGAGGTTGTTCAACATAGACTTCTCCTGCAACTGGCCATTCAGAAATGCACTATTTACATCCATTTGATAGACTTTGAAGTTTTTGAATGAAGCATAGGCAAGGAATATCCTGATTGCCTCCAATCTTGCAACTGGTGCATATGTTTCATTGTAATCAATTCCTTCTTCTTGCCTATATCCTTGTGCTACTAGTCTTGCTTTGTTGCGCACAACTGAACCATCTTCGTTCAGTTTTTTCCTGTACACCCATTTTGTACCTATAACAGTTTTTGAAATTGGTCTTGGAACTAAGTTCCAGACATTGTTATGGATAAACTGATTTAGCTCCTCTTGCATTGCATTTATCTTGTTTGGATCAGCAAGAGCTTCATCAGTCTTCTTGGGTTCTAGTTGTGATACGAAAGCTGAATGAATAAATAGATTAAGCATCTGATTTCTTGTTCTTACTGGATCAGATGGTTTACCTATTACCAACTCTGGAGGATGTGATTTCTTCCATCTGAGTTCAGCATTTATTGCTTCTGAATCAGCAACTAATTCTGTGGGCAACTGAACGTTTTCAGTTTCAGTTGGAGCAGTTTCAGTTGGTATATGAATGTCATTTGGTTGCTCTATTAACTGATCATTAGGAACAGCTTCTGGTTCTTCTGGTTGATCTAATACTTCTGGTTCAGGTGTTTGGAGGTTGCTTTGATTGATATGGATGTCTTATTCATCATCATCATCATCCAAGATTATATCTGTAAATCTATCAGCTAGCTCAACTTGATCAGTTGGCTTATTAGTTAGTACAGTTTCATCAAAAACAACATGGATAGATTCCTCAACATTTAAAGTATTTTTGTTGAAGACTCTATAAGCTTTACTCACTGAAGAGTAACCAAGAAATATTCCTTCTGCAGATTTAGCATCAAAGGCTTTTAAATGAGTTTTACCATTGACAAGTATAAAACATCTGCAGCCGAATATTTTGAAGTAGGAAACCACACTTTTTCTTCCATGCCAGATCTCATAAGGTGTTTTCATATGATTCTTACTAATCATTGATCTGTTTTGAGTGTAACACGCAGTGTTTACTGCCTCTGCCCAAAACCTTTGAGAGATACTAGAATCAGCAAGCATTGTTCTAGCAGCCTCTTTGAGGGTCCGATTTCTCCTTTCAGCTACACCATTTTGCTGAGGAGTTCTAGCTGCTGAAAGCTCATGCTTGATTCCGGTATTCTCTAAATAATTTGAAAGAATTTGATTGATAAATTCAGTTGCTCGATCGGATCTGATTCTGTCAATTCCAACTGATTTTTCATTTAATAATCTTTTGAAAAGCTTAATCAGTTGAGCAGCAGTTTGATCTTTGGATTTGAAAAATATAACCCAAGTAAATCTTGAAAAATCATCTACAACCACCAAGGTGTATTTCATTCCCCCTAAACTCATGACTGGTATTGGACCAAATAGATCCATATGTAACAGCTCTAAGCATCGGGAAGAAGATTTACGACCCTTGTTCTTAAAAGAAGATTTGATTTGTCTACCAAACTGACATGCTGAGCAAATTTTATCTTTGATAAAATCCATTTTGGGCAATCCAGTAACAAGATTGTGGTTACTCAAATATGCAATAGACTTGAAGTTCAGGTGGTTTAATCGCTTATGCCACAACCAGTTTTTAGAGGATTTTGAAGCAATAAAACATACTGGTGCATAAGGTTGATCATTCCAGCTGACTTTATAAGTGTTTCCACACCTTTTGCCAGTTAGGATGATCTCTTAAGTTGAGATTTTGACTGAACAAGAATGTTTGTCAAACTGAACTGAGAATCCATTATCGCATAATTGACTGATGTTGATCAGATTATACTTGAGATTCTCAACTAATAATACGTCATTAATCGTGAAGTTACCATGGATAAGCTTACCCTTACCCACAGTTTTACCTTTAGAATTATCTCCAAAACTGATGTTTGGTCCAGTGTACTTAACTTGTTGAGATAATAAATTTGAATCTCCTGTCATGTGGCGTGAACATCCACTATCCAAGTACCATTTAGATTCAATGCTTGTACAAGATAAGATTCTGGTACCCTTTTTCTATTTGGGTCCAAAGTTGATTAGTCCTTTAGGAATCCAGACTTGGATCAGTCTAACTAACCGCCAGTTGCTGTATTCCAGATGGTCTTTCTCGGTCTGTGTGTGCTTGGTGTATGGTGTGCAGGAGATACAACATGTGATTTGCCCTTTTTCAACTGATTGTTCATCCAGTATCTCTTCTGAGTAATTCTTGCTGAAAATTTTTGGTGGCTGACTTCGTGAGTCAGTCGCATCTTTTGGGCTATAACAAATACCACATCTTTTGCCCTTGTTCATACTTTGAGTTGGCTGTTCAATCAGTTTACTTGGCTCAGCTTGTTCTTGTACCATAACTGATTTGACAAAGTGAATGTATTTCCCTTTATCCATATTCAGTTTTGGTCGAGTATCCTTGGGAGACATTTCATCTTGGTTACTGAACCCTAAACCAGTTTTATCAGTAACTGATTTTTGTGAGTTCTGTATATCAGTCAATGCAACAGATGATTTGTTCCAAGCCTGAATAAGCTCAGTTCGCTTTAAATTTTCAAGCATCAACTTTTGAATCATTAACTGATCCTTGCTTCTTTCAGTATTGAGTTCAGCAATCTCCTTTTTCAGACTCAACATGTCAATTGATTCATCAGTTGTAGTCTTATTGTCTATAGGATCAGTTTGCTTTGCTCTGGCCTTTTCAAATGATAAGGCAAGCTTTTGATACTCACTAATCATATCATGCAATGTTGAAATAATTTCTTCTCTCATAAAATCAGTTGAGCTAAAGTCAAATACCTGTTGGCGGCTGGACTCCAGTTCTGTATCATCAGCCATCAGACATTTCACTTCTTCTTCATTGTCAATAGAACTGCATGAAGTTTCTGGTTCTGACTCCTCGCTATTAGTGTCTGCCCACTTTGATTTGCTCTCTTCAGCCAAGAGCACTTCATGCTTCTTCCTGGAGAACTTCTTGTCATCTTTGGATCTCTTTTTGTGCTCATATGGTTTCTTTCTTCTTTCAGTTGAGCCCTGACTGTCTTTCTTTGGTTTGGTACAGTCAGCAATGAAGTGACCTGGTTTGCCACAGTTGTAGCAAGCGTTTGATTCTTCCTTGGAATTGCTTCTTTGATATCTATTTTGAAAGTTTACTTGATTTTACTCATAAATCTTCCAAACTTTTTGATGAACAATGACATGGCATCATTGCTTAGTTGATCAGCAGCTTTTTCAACTGAACCAGTTGGTTCTGTTCTAACAACAGCTAAGGCAGTTGTGACTGCTGGAGTAGAAGATTCTCCTTCTCGAGTTTGCAATTCAAACTCGTAGGCTTTCAAATCAGCAAATAGATCATGAAGCTCAACTTTGTTCAGATCTTTGGATTCCCTCATTGCCATGGTCTTCACATCCCACTCCTTGGGAAGACCTCTGATTATCTTCAATGCAACTTCTTTGTTTGAGTACACTTTTCCAAGTGCATTTAGTTCATTGATGATGCAGCTGGTTCTTTCATCATAATCATGCATCGTTTCACCAACTCTCATTTTGATATTGTCAAACTTCTGAACAGCAACAGAAAGTTTGTTTTCTTTGGTTTGTTCGTTCCCTTCGCAAAGCTAGATCAGCTTCTCCCAAATTTCTTTGGTTGTCTTGCACATTTTATTTTGCTGAAAGTTACTTTATCCAGCGTCTTGTATAGTATATCCTTTGCCACATTATCCAAGTTGGCTTTTCTTTTATCCTATGTGGTCTATTCTTCTCTGGTCTTTTCTATACGATGAGGTGCCCTATCAGTAATGGCAACAGCTGTGTTGGCTTTCAAAATCTTCATGGGCCCGTCAGTTATAACGTACCACATATCATCATCTTGTGCAGCTAGGTGAGCCTGCATCTTGATCTCCCAATCATCGAAGTCTTCTCTAGAGAACATAGGAATATTGTTGAATGAAGACATAATGAACAATTTGAGTATAGATATTCTGATACGAGATATAACCGCTCTGATACCACTTGAAAGGATCGGTTAAACTAATAAAGAGTGTTTAGAAGGGGGGGGGGGGGTTGAATAAACACTTCTCTAATTTAAGTATTCTTCGACAATATGAGTTCAGTTATGTTACAAACTGAAACTAAATATCCCGTCGGTCAATGACAATCAGTTAAATTGAACAAAACAGTTGCGGAAAATGAACTGACTGAAAGATAGAGTATCTAACTGAAAATAATGACTGAAGTAAAGATAACACAATATGTTTCTGGATGTTCGGAGACTTGAATAACTCCTACGTCACCCCTTCTATCACGAAGATAGGATATCCACTAAAATACTTTGATCAAATACAAGATACTGCACTGACCCACTTCAGTTTGGACTTATCACTTTGTCACAACTGAAACTCTTAGTATATAACACTTTTACAGATGGTAACTGATGTTAGCATAACTTAGAAAATCTATCAAAGATTACAAAGTGCTATTTAAGCTCGAGAATGTAGCCTTGAATGCTACTGATAAAACTAGTAAGCGAGAGCTTTTGGCTTCTGAGTATGAGTAGATATTTTAGCAGCGTAACAGCAAGTAGAATGAGATAGCTAAGATCAATTGTTGTTTCTTCGGCTGCTATCTTCGATTATTTATAGGCTTCTCTATCAACGGTAACATTAAAGGATAATTGAATATTTTAACCGTTGATTGCCACGTCGATATACTCTTACATTCATACACTGCTTTTCTGAAATGCGGAGTTCCACTACTTACTATTTGTCGGTTGTCGCTTTCAACTGATGACATGTACAGCTGAGAGATCAGCTGGTAAAGAATCAGTTGGCGAGAATGAACTTCAGTTGTATCGATCAGTTAACTGAATTCAGCTGATGACGTGTTCAGTTGGCGATCAGTTCAGTTGCTTAGTTCAGTTGGTTCAACTTTTGTCAAAACACCGGAATTAAGTTTCCAACAATATTCGATACAGAGAGGGCCGAAGTCCGGGAATAAGACGTACCGCCACCCCGATTGGGAGAGTAGGTGGGAGATTGTTGCGTCTTATTCACACGGGATCCCTAGACTTAGATATGAGTCGAGTCAAAGAATAAGAGTCGAAGAGTTTTATCTGTATTAACTAATGTGTTATAAATACTGATTTATATGTTATGATTTTGTATTTAATTGCGTGACATGCATGTATGCATGTTTTAAACTGGGATTTGTTCTCACCGGAGTATCCGGCTGTTGTTGTGTCTGTATGTGTGCATGACAACAGGTGGGACAAGATCAGGGTCAAGAAGAGCGTGACTGAGATTGGATAGCGTGGTGATTTCGGGCGTAGAAGATGAAATAGTGGTTCTACATTTAATCTGTAGTTGATTTTAAAAACGCTAGTTTGTATGACTGTAATGGAACAAGACATGTACCAATGTTTGTTGAAATAAAATAGAGATAAAGTTGATGTATGATTTATATACAATTGTTTTTTGTATTAAAAGCAAAATTTTGACCCACATTTTCTAGCAAAGATCCAATTAATCCCAAAGACAATTGAGTTAGAGCCCGGGTCCCCACACCCGAGCGGTAACATTTTACCGCCCGAGCGCCACCCTCACTGTCGAGCATTTATTTTTTTAGCTCGGCGCTCTGGCGATAAGACTCCTTCTTTTCAAATTCAAATAGTGAGTTCATGTTTTTATGGTTGGGAAATGTTCACACGTCATCTTAGAGTTTGTTTCGGGGTTTGATGTCATGGTTAGTGCAATTAAACGAGGTCAAGTCCCGAGCGATCTAGAATGTCATAAGCTAATTAATTGATTTCGGTGGTGAGAACGAATACCTACGTCTAATTTATGCAAGTTAAATGTTGAAATTCATGTTAGCATGTGCAGCAGTGGCCCCAAGCGAAATCCAACGAATCCCTCAACGCCAAGTAAGTATGTTCGCCGTGCAAAGAAAATATTTCAAGTTTTTGAGGTATGCTAAATGTCTTGTGACCAATTATGTATGGGATTGGAAAGCGGTAAAGCATGACCAGAGACCAATCCATCCCGTTAAATCATGAACGAGTTTAGATCAGGATTGGAAAGCGTTAAAGCATGAACATTGACCAATCCACCCGTTAAAGCATGAATGAGGATCTCATGTATGTGGCAGTGGATTCTTCCCTGTCATCCCAGTACTGTGGTTTAGTCTGATTAGGCGTTTTATGTATGGGTCACTCGCTTTGAAACATGCCTCTACGCAAAATTATGAAGTTTATGTATGTTCATGTAAGTATAAGTATGCAAACATGTTTAAGAAAAGTTTCACATTATGGCACGTCTATGTTACGTATGTAAGTTCAAGCTTTATATGCATGTTAAACTTCAAATATGTAATGTTCTATTTTAAAGTTGCATGTGATTTTATTACGTATTACTCGTTACTTCCAGTTTATACGTGTTGAGTCTTTAGACTCACTAGACTTGATCGAAGCAGGTGAGCATGATTTTGAGGAGACAGTGGTGGGGACCAAGGAGCTGGCTTGGACTGAGCAGGAGGCTAGACCCGAGGACTGCCCAAGTTTTAAGTTTTTATGAAAAGTCAAATACTCTGATTTCATGCTACTGGTTATGAGATTTTAAACAACTACTTTTGTCAAACCTTATTTTAGATCTTTTGTTGCAACTACTTTTGGGACGTACAGTTTATTTTATCGAATTTCGAAGGTTCGCCTTTTATTTAAGAAATGTTTTAATTTTTCCGCAAATTTTAAGTAGTATAAAGTACGGTACGTTACAGTTTGTGTGTGCGTGGAGGAGCTTCAGTGGGAGCTAGCGTACAGGCGTGTTGGTTGGGGTGCATGGGACTATAGGCTTGGTTCAAATAGGTCAAGTAGGGTCTGGTCAAGGGCTAGGAACGGCTGGTCTTGGGCTGATCCTCGATGGTTTGGTCTAGGAAGGGTAAAACGTGAATTCGGTGCACTAGAGTTACGTTTAGTAACTTGCTGGATTTTTCCAGAAACCGTTCAGGGATCCATTAGAAAGTTTTAAGGTCTAATTTTGATGGTTTTAGGGCCTTTTAGATGTGAACTAAGTATGGTAAAAATTTTGGATAAATTTGGTTAAGTTTCATGTCGATTCATGTTAAAACGGGGACCCCGATCCAATTTTTTAAACAAATCGATTAAGTTTTGAAAAAAGCTTGAGTTTAAGTCTAAGAATGCTTATAAATATGTTTTGGGACATTTTAAGGAGGGTGGAAAACTTCGGGATAAATTTTAGAGGTCCAGAGGTAAAACTAGGGATGTAAATGATCTAAACCAAACAAAACAGTATCAGGCTTGAGCTTGGTTTGTTTAAAATTGTTTGAGGCTCGAGCTCGAGCTTGATTCGAGCTTCTATTATCAGGCTCGAGCTTGGTTTGTATTGAAATTACTGAGCTCGTTAAAACCTCGAGCTCGGCTCGTTAAAAGCTCGTTTAGCATGTTAATCAAGCCAGGCTCGAGCTCGGTTCGTTAAAAGCTCGTTTAGCATGTTAATCAAACCAGACTTGAGCTTGATTCATTAATAGCTCTTTTAACATGTTTAACAAGCCTGCTTGAGCTCGTCTCGTTTTCGAGCTCGATAAGCATAGAATTGAGCTAGAGTTTGAGTTTGAATCGAGCTTGTTTAAAATTAAATATATCTATAAACTAATTTTAAATCAGACATAAAAATGTAAATTCATTCATATATAACCAAAACGACACAAATAAGAGCAAAAAAAAACATAAATAAGTATATTATTGAACATTCAAAAATCATGTTTGCGAGCCACCTAAACGAGCCGAGCTCGAGTACGAGCACCTAAACGAGCCGAGCTCGATCTCGCGAGCCTATCATCAAAACATGTTTGCGAGCTCACGAACCGAATATCCTTAGGCTTGAGTTTGGTTTGATTAAATTTTCTCTGTTTGATATGATTAACAAACAAACTCAAACGAGCTTTTTATCGAGTCGAGCTTCGAATAGCTCGCAAACCGTTTGGTACATTTACATCCCTAGGTAAAACGGTAATTTTGGGTTTCCAGGGGTAAAATGGTCATTTTGTACCCGAGGTGAGATTTTGGTCCTGGCAGCGCTCTGAGCACAAATTTACCATATTTTAAATGTTTTTGCATCATGATCACGATTTTTAAGATTTTATGAAAATATACGTTGCCTGCTTGGATTTAAAGAAAATTGCATATGTGCATGATTTTTATAAGTGATGAAAATGATGATGTTTTGAATGATGAGAATTAGTTGTGGCTATCGAAATATATGTAAATTCATAATTCGTATATGTAAATGATGACGATGAGGCCTAGGCACAGTGGATGGGTAATCCTGTCACTGATGTCCGACAGCCGCCGGGTACCACGGTTGTATGTATGATATATCCATCATAAATGATGGAATACGATAGTCACCTCTAATGAACTAAATTCATCAATGTAAATTATGAATGATGAATGATGATTAACTATGAAGGTTTTGACACGTCACGATTTCATATGACACGTTTACATTACACTTTTAAAGTTCATGAAAGATGTTGAGTATGATATTTTTCAATGCTGTGTGCTATTTATTGGTATTTGTTATTTATGGTACAAGTGTGTTGAGTCTTTAGACTCACTAGGTGTGTGATGCAGGTGAGTTTGATGTCGAGGGGACTGGAGGTGCTGAACTCTGAGTCGGCAGGCCTGGTGGACGACACGACTTGAGGACCTCATGATTTTCCACATATTTACGATTTTATGTTATTTAGAGAATATAAGCATTTTATACGCTGTTTTATTTTACTGTTTGATGTTATGATTTTTACTCATTTTTGTTTCGTTATATTTTTATTAGTAATTACTTATGATTATTTTTAAATGATATTTTTAAGTATGACTGTATGCATGCAATTTATTTAAATGCTTAATTTCAAAATGTGAGCTTATATAAAAAAAATATTTCCGCACTTTTAAAACGGTAGACGTTAAAGTTGGTATCAGAGCAAGAGTCCTGTATAGGGTTGTGCCGCCGCCAGCTTCTGCAGTTCAGTTTTCAAGCCTCAAGTCTGTAAGTTTAAATGTTTTAAAGCTATCACCTGTATGATTGCATGATTTATGATTTACAACGATTTACTGTACGGGTTTATCTGTCGTTATGTTTTGAGATTAGATGCTTTAAAATTTGTATGCATGTTACGACATGAAATGAGAAATTATACGATTTTCATGCATGCTAGCTTTGTGGTGGAATTGGACACGAAGAAGAAATTTTCTATTGGGCATTAGGAAAGATTGGAAATGATTTGTCTAAATTGATTTTTGGTTAGTAAGTACTGATGTTCTATTCTTTGGGTCACAAGTTAGTCATAAAGATTATAAGTGTTTTTGGGACTTGTAGATTTTCTAGAAAATTACTGATGGTTCGTGATTGCTAGTTGAGTTAATTTTTGAGGATTTCATGTAAGGATTAATTATTCGTGACTACG
The DNA here is from genome assembly GCF_022965805.1 of Primulina eburnea. Classification (NCBI taxonomy): domain Eukaryota; kingdom Viridiplantae; phylum Streptophyta; class Magnoliopsida; order Lamiales; family Gesneriaceae; genus Primulina; species Primulina eburnea. The sequence goes on from NW_027331355.1 coordinate 913,986, forward strand.
ACTATCTTTGGAGGTATAAAAACATGGAATTTATTTAGGATGCATGCTCTATCTAGTTGGATTTAAAGATTGAATTGCATGAATTGAGAATTTGAAGGACCTAATTGTAATAACCAATAATTTGAGGAGCGAAGTGCAAAATAAAAATCTAAGGGACTATTTTCGAATTTTCTGAATTTTGGGATTAAAATCTGAGTTTCGAGAATTTTAAGGTTTAATTAGGCTAAAATCGAAAATATTATGGGGACAAAATGTAGAACCTGTAAATTGGACTGCGTATAAGCCATGCATAATTCTAGTATTTAAAATTAAAATGATTTTTATGTATGAGTATTTCAATTCTTTTCTTTAAATTTATTTATTTTATGCAGTAGTTTAATTGTTATCTTTTCAGTAAAATAAGTGAGGCCGGACTGGAGATGGAGTATTGAGATAAGTTAATAAAGACTTATTTAAGAAGTGTTAATTTAGCATGTTACTAAATATAATTTAAAAAGTTGGCATGCATGCAAGTTATTAAAATTCTTTGGTATTTTATTTAATTGCTTTTAAAGCATAAAATGCATGTTTATTTCATTAATTTATGTTTAATTATTTTTATGCATTTTAGTCATAATTTATGCATGATAGGATTTGTTTCATGAAATTTTAAAGGTGCATGCATTAAAGATTTTTAAGTTGCACTTCATGCTCGAACGAGGAACGAAGACCGGAGAATTTTCAAGAAAATTATTTTTATTATATGATTAATTTTTATTAATTGATATAATATATTTTAAAGGTATTTTCCAAGAATTGGAATTTATTGGGTATTTTTATCCTTAAGATTTTAATTTTTAACGGTACGCAAATTTTAGCGAATCAGGTAACTTTTTAATGGTTCGGCTATCATTTTCAAAATCATTTCAACACGAAATATTTTTCGGGAGTGTGTTTGGATTTAATGGGCCTACTTTTAAGCTTGTTGGGCTTAATTATCTTTTTAAACTTTTAATTATTAATTTATGGCCCATTAGGTATTTGTTTACTAGTTAATTAGCACCAAAACATTATTTAAACTAAACCTACCCTACACCAATAATGGAACCAGCCAACACCCAATTTTTCATCATTATTCTCCATCGGTTTCACCATTTTCTGCTGAAGGTTCCATCGGCCAAGATCATTTCTTGAAGAAAAAAATATCTCCGGCACTCGTTCTTCGATCCCCTCGCGTCTATAACATCAAGGCACACCACGTACTATTATTTCTGCATCTTACACGTCTTATGTATACTGTTTTGTGTTCATTTGTTCAAGGATTTTTCGATCCAAAGCATAGCATGAAGTTTTTCGGTTTTTACATGTAATTGTGCATAAACCATGAAATTTTTATGTTCACTCACGATTTTCTATTGGTGGCTGCAAAGGGGGCTGTCAAGGGGCATTGGTGAAGGGTTTTATGGTTGAGGGTATGCTGTCAATAGGCTGGAAATGAGAGGTGCATGCTGTACGCTAGAAGCCGTGTAGATTAGGAAGTTTTGCTTCGGGTTTGAAGGAAATCAGGTGAACGGTTGGAGACGGCGATGCAAAGGCCGATCCAAGGTATAGATCAGACCATCATGGGTCTGAGTCATGGCTCAAGGAGGCTCAACCATCGTTGGAACCACCAACGTAGCCGATCGATCGAGAATGGGAGTGGACGCGGTAGTGATTTCTCGGGTGTTAGAGCGTGTAGGTTGCTGCAGCGTGCATGGGACTGGTTGCGAGGGTTCAGTGGACTCTTTAGGGTCTGGCCTAGGTCCCTGGTAGGTCGAGCCATGGCAGGTGCCGTCGGATAGGCTACGGCGTGAGTTTGGAGATGAGGAAGGTAATAGAGTAAAGATAAGGTAGGGCCGAGAATTTGGATAAATTCTGGAATTTTCAGCCGTGGATTTTGGGTCTGGAAATTATGTGTTAGGGTCTTTTAAGTGTTGTTAAGGTGCAATAAAAAGTTGGGAAAAGTTTGGTTAAGTTTCGGGTCGATTCGGGTTATAATCGGGACCCCGGTCCAAGTTTTAAAACGAATCGGTTCAGTTGTATTTTTGGCTCGTAATTACGTCTAGGAACGCTTTTAAAAATGTTTTGGGACATTTTAAGGAGTTTGGTAAGCTTCGGGTCAATTTTAGAGGTCCAGGGTTGAAACGATAATTTTTGGGCTTCCAGGGGCAAAATGGTCATTTTGCATCCGGGGTGAGATTTTAGTCATAGCAGCGCCCTGAGCACAAATCATGATATTTTTAAATGTTCATGCATCACGTTTACGATTTTTACGCTATTATAATAATTATGGTGCATGCTTGGTTTAAAGAAATGAAGGGAGAAAAAGTGAGAAAGTGAAGAGCATTGCGTCTCCGCCGCGTCGTGTCGTTATTTCGTTTGTTTTCTGTCAAAACAAACCAAGGCATGTTTATATCTTCTTTCACTCTTCAATCAAGCCATATAGATATTTTTAAATATCGCAAGTACATGATTTTAATGCAAGAAAATCGAAATTGTTCATATTTAATTATGTTGGTTAATTATATTACGTGAAAAAATATTCAAATTTTGAGATTTATGCGATATTGCTTATGGTCACTTTACTATCATGATTAAATCCGGTCGCCAGTTACCGGTCCGGTCGTCAGTTACCGGTTATGAGAGCATTACTAAGTCCTGTCGCCAGTTACAGGCCCGGTCGCCAGTTACCGGTCAGTTCAGTTGTTTCACCCAGTACTGTGGCAGTGGTCTGATCAGACGTACATTACTAAGTCCTGTCGCCAGTTACAGGTCAGTTCAGTTCAGGGACCTCTTGCGTAGACCATAATCTCAACAGAAAATTATAACATGCTATTTCAGTACAGGGCTCCGAGGAGCAAACATTTTCACTATGATTTTCAGTTCAGTTATGCACGTATTATAATTGCCCTTGATAAATTATTTTCACGATTATGCCCCATGACATGATAATTTTACTCCTATGCAAATTTTACTATATTATTTACTCGTTATTTACGATATATGCATGCTGAGTCTTTAGGCTCACTAGACTTGATTGTTGTAGGTACTGATGAGGTCGGGGCCGAGGGCGGGGACCAGTGAGCTGGCTTGGGTCGGCAGTAGTGGAACCCGAGGACCTCATTTCAGCATTTATTATTTTTGATTCAAATCAAGTTTTTGTGTTGCTGAATTATTTTTAAGTCATTATTTTGCAAACATTAGATTTCTTCCGCTGCTATTTTGAATATCAACATTTTTGTCAGTTTAACTTATGATTGAGACATTTTAATTATTTAAAAAGAAAATTTTTAATATTCCGCAAATTTTCAAACATGAATTTTCGGGCCATTATACAAAAATACAAATTTCTAAGAGTTTTAGGGCCAAAAATGTAATTTTCGAGAAGTTTAAGGGCCAAAATGCAAATTCTGAAATTTTTGAGGATTAAATTCAAACTTTTGAGGAACACTTGTGTAATGTCCGGTTACTCGTACAAATGATAATAATGCGTTTATGTCATTTATTATGTAGTATTTATCTCATTAGATTTCACGTGATGATTGAGGTATCAATATTGAGATTGAACATGAGTTTTATATTGTCTATGGTGTATTGAGAATGAATATATGAATAAATAGTTATAGTAAGATGTGTAGGTGATGGTAGTGTAATGGAATTTGTGGGAAATGAGATGTAAATATTGTAGTTCGTACGGGTTTTAGCATAATGATTTGAATATTGATCCAAATTTTAAGGCCACAACCATTAGAAAGCTAAGATCTAATGCTACAACTTTCACGTTTTGGATTTTGTCCAAATCATTGTGGAAGACAAGCCAAAAGTGCCCCGAAGTGTGTCGCGTATACTGCCATTCCTTCACTGACACATGTTAGGAGAATGGTCATAACTTTTTACTTAGACCTTCAAATGACCTGAAACTAATTGGAGATTCAAGCCAAGACATAGGGCTACAACTTTCTAGTTTATTATTTTTTCAGATTATGAAGGTAAGAGCCGTTTCCGGAGCAATTTTTGATGAAACAGGGTGCAGAGTCGAAACCTGTGCGCCCGGGCCGAGGTAAATATCCGCCCGGGCGGCCCTGCATAGAAAAGAAAATTTTTTGGGCCGAGAGTTACCCGCCCGGGCGGTAAAATACGTCCGCCCGAGCGTTGCCTGCTGTATAAAAAGATAAGGATCGACTTTTCCAATCATTCCTACCATTCTTACCTTCATTTACAGCAAGAACACGAAGCAAAACAAGAAATCTTCCTCCAAAAAGCTCCCTTTTTCATTCCTTTCATAGAATTAAAGTTAGAATTAAGTTCTCCATCACAAGAACTTCATAAGGGTGTAAGTTTTCATCTTTTTATTGGTTGTTATACATGTATAAGACCATATAGATATAGTGATTGGATTTTTGATATATTTGACAGTATAGGAGCGAGATACATCGTCTCAAACAAGTATTCGTACGCTTGGACTGTAAGTTGGCATGTTCTTGAAGTAATACATGAGTAATATTATTATTTCAAACACTTCCCATTGATTATTGCTATATGTACATTGTTAGTATATTATTGATGAAAACATAGCACCATATTCCATTGTTATGTATTAAATATGTAAGAAACTCATGAATATTGATGATAGGTGCTATGTAATGAACATGAACATGAACATTGAAAGGAAAAGGACTGATTTTACATGATATAGACCTTGTTGACATCATGGGTGGTTTTAAGTCCACCAAAGCTATTGGCCAATATATGTTCATGGGGCGTGGGGTTGCCAAAGGTTGCTCCCTGACGTCCAACACAGTAGTAGCTATATAATAAAGCAATCACGGTAGTACAGGTCAACTAATGAGGCTCAAGTACAAAAATGAACATTGAATATATGCTACGGTATGACATGTTTTTAAGATTCATTGTTGTTACGACTTGATATGTATGTTCCTTCGACGCATATTGATACGTACAAGTGCCAACTTATTGAGTTTTATAAACTCACGTAGCTCATGTGTTAATGGATCAGGTAGTGAAGATGCGTAGGATGCCGGTTCGCCAATGGATGCTTGTGACGTGCCTCACCTCGACAAGAACCGGGACTTATTATTGTATAGCTTCCGCATATGTATTGTAGTAAATTTTATATGAGGGTTTGAAACAAGTTCCATGTTATGAATGATGATACAAAGTATGTTTTTATATGAGAATATGCTTGAGGTTGTTGCTTGAGTTGAGTTTTTGGCTTATACAAAATATAGGGACATCATGCCAAAATTTTTTATAAACCGTCAAAGTGATGCCTCTTGTTTGATTTGCTTCATACTATAGTTATATCATTCAAACCTTATTTTAATTATGGTAATCATGCTAAGTATAGAGTAAGGGTGTGACAACTTGGGTCAAATCAGTACTTTTTCAAGATTATGGAAATTGGTTTAGGTCTAATAAGCTTAAGGTTAGTGAACTCGATAATACGGAAAACCTATAAAAAAGAATTAGGAACGCCAACAACTTATGGGTAATTTGTGGAATTTTCAAAATTAAGGACAAATTGGATAATTTTTGAGGAAATTAAGAATTACTGTTGCAATTGATAAGAAACTTGGGGATTAGTTTAGCAGTATGTGAGAATCGAATGGTTTTAAATGAAAACAATTTTTGATGATTTAGGTTTCAAGGGATATCTAGAAGCTTGAAGCAATTGGGTTATAATGTTATAAGGAAGGGTAATCGAGGGCATTGTAGGATGAATCAATATTGGGCTTGAAAATCTAAGTGTTAATGTAACAATGCTGTGAAAAATTGAGAATTTAGAGTGATGACAATTTAGGGTGAAGTTGATCTGTTAGTTAAGTTATGAGAGTAGACCTTGAGTTAGCAAATTTTTGGGAATTTAAGTTTGATGTGTCATAAGTTTTAGTCATGATCTTAACAGTTAGAACTATACCTTTGTTGGATTTGATTTTTCTAGAGAGTTACCTATGATTGGGGGTTAGGTTACTCCATAGACGCCTGAAAGAATTGAGGTAGACACCTTGTCTTGAGGAATTTTTGGTTAGTCATTAAAAAACTTGAGAATAAATGGATATGTGTGTTAGAATTATGTTATCAAATATTATTTGGGTTGCGTAAGCTTGAATTTTAAGTTATGAAATAGGTGCTTGTACGGAAACTTTGGGTGAAATAAAAACAAAAAGGAATTAGTTGTGTTCAACATAGGTTACCAATGGGCGAATGTAAAGATTTTTATTGAGTAAGAAATCTAAAATCTTGTTATGAGGATTCTAGAACTCTATGAGTTATAAGCGAAGTTGATTTATTAGAGTTATTCTAAGTCTACCAGGAGATAACTTATTAAGTTTAATACACTAGAATTGATTAAGCATTAATAATACGTAAGAATGAGATATTCGTTCCAATGAGGAAATTCTAAGGGTCTTAGACCTCAACTATATCGTAATTGGGAAAGAAATAGTTTAATTATGTAATTAGGACTTGAAGGGTTTAATATATAGGTAGAAAATCGATATTGTATAATCGGTTTTTATTGATTAATGTTACTCGAGGTTTAAGATTGGCAACAATTTTATATCCGAGATGTACTTGTAAATAGTCAAGTTATGTAAGCCTGGTGCCGTAAGATAAAGACTCGATTCAAGTATCTTAGGCTAATATTATTATGGAGTTGTGATAAGGTCTAACTTTTAAGTATATCACCGAGGATAGAAGTCGATCAGTAAATTTTGATAAGGTTTCTTAGGTCGAACTGCATAAATAATGCTAATGTAATAGGTCGATGAACATTATGGGTATAATATAAGAAAATTAAGGTGCAATAAGTTTGGGCATCCATCTCTAGTATGAGGAATTATGGGATAAGTCAAAATTCGAGGTCATAATAGAATAAAACTAAGTTACCTTAAGTCGTTTTAAATTGCGAAATGAGCAAACATAAGAACGACGTAACACTTATTTTATCAAAGTGGCTCAGTGGAAGCGTGAGTTAATGGGATATTAGAATTAAGAGTCTAAACTTTTTGTTTATCGAGGATAAAAGAATTTCGGGGACGAAATTCAATTTAAAGGGGGGTAGATTGTAACGTTCCGAAAATCTGAAGGTACACGTGAACCACTTGCATGCAAGTTATTAAATTTCTTTGGTATTTTATTAAATTGTTTTAAAGCATTAAATGAATGTTTATTTCATGAATTTGTGTTTTACTTCACGATATATTTAAATTTTCACGCATTAGAGATTTAAGTTGCATTTCGCGCTCGAACGAAGAACGGAGTCCGGGGAATTATCAGGAAAATTATTTTTATTATATGATTAATTTTTATTAATTAATATAAGGTGTTTTAAAGGTATTTTTTCAAAAAATGGGCTTTTTTGGGTATTTTTACCCGCCTGAGCATATTTTAATTCGATACGTAAATTTTATCGAATCGGGAGACTTTTTGAGGTCTCGGACAATATTTTCAAAAACTTACCTAAACAAAATATTTTTTGGGAATGTGTTAGAGCTTGATGGGCCTATTTTTTTAGCTTAATGGGCTCAAGATCCATTTTTAACTTTAAAATGCAACTAAAGGCCCATTAGATTTATTATACTATTTAATTAACCCCAAAACATAACCTAAACCTATTCCAACCCATCAGCCGTCCACCCCTCTCCCCTTCAGCAGGTTTTCGTGCATTTCAGCAGAAAAGTGCAGCAATAATTCGGCCATAGCCATATCCTTCAAGAAATGTTCCTCCGGCAATTCTCCGACGCTCGGTTTTCGATCTTCTTGCGTAAATTACATTAAGGCACACTTGTATTTTTATTTCCTCATCTCACACGTCATATATATGCTGATTTTAATGTATTTGTATGAGAATGATATGAACTACATCATGATTGCACTTTTGATTGAGTTTGACATAAAAACCTTGTCTTGTTTTAACTCCATCTCACGTTTTCTTGTATGATTGCAAGGGGCTGCTGTTTTTGGACGATCTAAGGGTTGTTTAAGACATTGAGATTATGTCTTATGGCTGGTATCTAGTTTCGGTGTAGGAGACTAAGTGGCCGTGTGCTTTTGGTTGGGTTTTTGGTGACCAAGGTTGAGGAAATGGGAGTTACGGCCTAGAGGTTGAGGAGGCCATGCAAGGGGCTCTTCAGAGCTGTGATGCAGAGCCTGCAGAGTCCAAATCGCGAACCATAGATGAAACGTCTGCTATTCATTTTCTTAAAACGTACTAAATTTTTTTTTCCTACTTAATGTCCATAATTCAAAATACACACACACACACATGTATATATATACTTTAAAATATCTTGACACTATTTTTAAAATAACCAAACAACCTGATATTTAAAAATCCAAAGGAAATAGTTTAAAGCATAAAATCGTCAAACATTTTACCAACTTAAAAAAATTATTTGAAAAATATGGCTCATACTATAATCTATCAAAAACAACTCATAAACATAAATAAATGTCATAAAATATCTTTAACATTATTTTAAAATCATAATTCATAACTAGTGCGGAAAACTTGCGTCGGGTTATATGAACCTTCAGTCCAGAAAATTCAACCATCAAACCTCGATTAACCTTATTATCATAATCACCTGCATTAATCACACCCAGTGAGTCTAAAGACTCAACACATCATAATCTTGATAACAAGTACTACATATACAGATCACATACAACAGTGAAAATACTTTTACTTTAAATATCGTTTTCATGAAGATGCATAACTTTAAACATGAACATTTTCGTAAAAATTTTCATGATGCATAAACTTTAAACAAAACACTTTTCATAAGCCTCTCTACCATTCTGTATATTTAAACATACACTTTTCCATAAACTTTTCACAAATATTTTCGTAAACATTTTCACATAAGCATAAACATATTCATATCATCATAAACATATTCATATGAACATGCATAACTTAAACCTCAACATTTTCTTTTTATCCTATCATATCATATATCCTTTCATCATGAGCATTTAAGTTTTTCCTTTTATTGAATTCAGATCATTAATTGTGATTTTTCTTTTCCACATAAAATCGATCGTTCCATCTACATGTAACCACAGTACCAGGGGTCGGGGACATCAGCGACACTCTCACCCGTCAACCGAGCCTTGGCCTATCCTCATTGAATGGAAATACGATCGTCGAGCTCCCTCTGGGCCTTCTCCCACGAATGGGCTCCCTCTGGGCCTTCTCCCGTAAATGGGCTCCCTCTGGGGCCTTCTCCCATAAATTAGCTCCCTCTGGGGTCTTTTCTGTAATGCCCGGAAGTTTTATTTGTTAATTTATGATTATTGATTTATGATCAGACATGATGATGAAGGGGCCAACCGAGACACGAAATGAGATTGCATATGAGAGGGTATGTGCGAGGACAGAACACCTCGCGCATATGCGCGCCGCATATGCACGACCAGGAGGCGCGGATATGCGCGACCAGGAGGCGCGGATATGCGCGACCAGGAGGCGCGCATATGCGCGAGATAGGCAGAAGACCTCGCGCATATGCGCGAAGTGAGTGCGCGTATATGCGCGCGAGCTGTGCGGGAAGAATTGTGCGGAGACAGTAAGTCTCGCGCATATGCGCGAAAGTAGTGTGCGCATATGCGCGAGATGCTAAAGGAAAGACTGCCGAGACCAGTAGGTCTCGCGTGCCGGTTGATGTCGCGCATATGCGCGAGACGTGTTGTGTTAAGGTGAAGCCATTTGCCCCTCACCATGCATGATATATATATTTACAAACTTCATTTCTTCAGAAACGGTAGAAGGAAACAAGTAAGGGGCTAGGGAGAATTTGTAGAGTCTTAATACTAGAATTTGAATTGTGGAAAATCCGCCCGTTCGATTTTTAATCCGAGTACAATACTGTGTTCCTATCGATGCAAGATTCATTTGGACGTAAGTTTCCTATGTTTCTGATACGTTATGAAATTATGATATTGTCAGAATCGGATATGATTCATATATGATATTCTTGAGATGTTTGATATCGTATAACCGAAACCAGATTGAAGATCATATATCGTATGAAATTGTTATGATTTTCAGAGTTGATTAGATTGAGATGTGATATCAGATTTGTGTTGTTGTTGAATATGAGATGTGGGAATTGATATCTGAATGATATTATATTGCTGGGTATATTGAAACTACGTTGTTAATTGTTATGCCGTCAAAATGTATCGAGATTGCATATTGGTATTCCTACGTTGTGTTGAAGGTTGATATAGTGCATCTTATACATGTATTTCAGATTGGTATTGAAGGTTTCGAAGATTGAGATTGATTTCATCCAACCAAACACCGAACAAAGAAAGGTATAAATCAATGTTGAACCGGGAGATACGACTCGAGTCAGACTGGACTGGAGTTTCCATAAACCACATACTAGATTGTTTATGCTTTGATATGTTATACTTTGTCTATTGAGTTATAGAAATTCACTTGAGATAGATGAGTCATTGGCAGAGTTGCCAAGTTACTAGATGTTCGGTGATATCGATGTGCGTAGGAGAAGATTGACTCCTATTGTAGATATTCGATACAGAGAGAACCGAAGTCTAGGAATAAGACGTACCGCCACCCCGATTGGGAGAGTAGGTGGGAGATTTGTTACGTCTTATTCACATCGGGATCCCTAGACTTAGATGTGAGTCGAGTCAAGAGTTGTATCTGTATTCACTAATGTGTCATAAATTATGATTCATATTCTTTGATACATGGTTTATGCTTTTGTATATGAGTTATGCATTGCATGTATACATGTTTTATACTGAGATTTATTCTCACCGGAGTTTCTAGTTGTTGTCGTGTTTGTATGTGTGCATGGAAACAGGTGAGACAGGATCAGCATCGAGAAGAGCTTGAATGAGTGATGATTAGCATGGTGATCCGAGCTTAGATAAGACAGTGTTGGTTTATTCTTAGACTTGTAGTAAAGAACAATAAACACTAGTTATGTGAATTGTATTTGAAATAAATTTGAACGTGGATCATGTGTTGTAGACTTTTACCTTTGATCTTGTATAATAAAGAAGTTTAACTTATTGTATGCTTGTATATATTTTGGCTAGTAATGCTTTGATATAAGAATTTTTTTTTTTATCAAGTAGCATAAACAATTTGTAACGTCCCAAAAATTTGAAGGTTCACGTAAACCACATGCATGTAAATTATTAAATTTCTTTGGTATTTTATTAATTTGTTTTAAAGAATTGAATGCATGTTTATTTCATTAAATTGTGTTTAATTATTTTATGCATAATCATTGCATGGTAGGATTTATTTAATGAAATTTTAGGGGTTCATGCATTAAAGATTTTTAATTTGCATTTCGCGCTCGAACGAGAAACGGAGACCGGTGAATTATCAGAAAATTATTTTTATTGCACGATTAATTTTTATTACTTATTTTAAGATGTTTTTAAGTGTATTTAAAAAAAATATTTCCGCACTTTTAAAAAATGTAGACGTTTCAGTTGGTATCAGAGCCGACCTCCCTTAGTACGGTGTGGTTCGGGGACGAACCAAGCGGAAGCTGGTGGGCATGTGATGCCCGGGGCTGAAGAGGGCCGGGGGTGATCGCCGGTGCCATGAGGTTGCACGGACAATGAGCGGCTCCTGACAGGCTTCTAGGTGGAGGGAACATGAATGAACCGACCCACACGGGAATGAGAGGGATTCCGAGACTGTTCAATGTAATGGATTGTACAGTTGAAGAGGGCTTAAAAGATTTGATTGGTACTATTCATATCACGAAGGTGCATCTTCTTTTCGGTAGCTCATCACATAAGAATTCTAAATTTAAGTGTGCTTGACTAGGGGCAATTTTGGGATGGCTGACCTCCTGAGAAGTTTCCTATGGTGCGTGTGAGTGAGGACATAAGCACGCTGGAAAGACCAGTCTTGATATAGTAAGGACAGTCGTCGAATCTGGGTCGTTACAGTCTCTTTTTAAAAGTGCGGAAATATTTTTTTTAAAAGCTCGCAATTACAAAATAACATTTAAAATAATCGTATTTATTTGTCAACAAGAATGACGCAGTTTAAAAATAACTAACATCATCCAAAATCAACGTAAACGTATAAAAATCGTAATATCTTCAACATACAAAAATGTGTAACTTCTATAAAAAACATGAATCAATATGCGGGAAAAATAATGGTCCTCGGGTCGTGTCACCGCACATCCCGCCTGCCTACTCAGTCTTCGGCACCTCCGGTCCCCTGATCAAAATGCTCACCTGCATCACACACGCCTAGTGAGTCTAAAGACTCAACACACCTGTACCAGTAATAACAAGTACATATACGTAGCACACATCAGTGAAAAATAGCATAATCAACATACATTTCATGAGCTTAAAAACATGAACATTAGCGTGTCATGTAAAATCGTAACGTGTCAACACATGTCTCATCATGTTATCGTATCATATGCATAATTGTGACCTGTCAAAACATGGTAATAGCATGTATCATCGTATCAGCATATACGTGTTAAAATCTTAATTTGAATTCCGTTCATTAGCTGTAACTTTCGTATCATCATGTCATCGTGTCAGTCGATGGATCCATCTACGTGTAACCGCGGTACCCGGCGGCGGGGGACATCAGCGACACTCTCACCCGTCAACTGAGCCTGAGCCTATCATATCATCATATCTTGTCAATGTAAATACGATCGTCGGGCTTCCTCTAGGCCTTCTCCCATAAACGGGCTCCCTCTGAAGCCTTTTCCCTCACGATATCTCCAATCATATCATCGTGTCATCGTGTTAGTGACAACTAAATCACTTCCTTCAAAACGTGTCATCATATTCATCATTTAATAAAAACATGCATATACATAATTTTTCTTTTAAACCAAGCATGCACCATAATTATCATAATAGCGTAAAAATCGTAAACATGATGCTTGAACATTTAAAATATCATAAATTTGTGCTCAGGGCACTGCCATGACCAAAATCTCACCCCGGGTGAAAAATGACTATTTTGCCACTGGAAACCCAAAAATTACCGTTTTACCCCTGGACCTCTAAAATTGACCCGAAGCTTACCAAACTCCTTAAAATATCCCAAAACATTTTTAAAAGCATTCCTAGGCATAAACTCGAGCCAAAATCACCACTTATCTAATTCGTTTTAAATCTCGAATCGGGGTTCCGGTTTTAATCCAAATCGATTCAAAATTTACCCAAATCTTCTACAAATTTTACCATATCATAAAAACACTTAATAGGTTCCTAATACTATAGATAGAGCTCCAAAATTCTCGGTTGAAAGAGCCAGAAATAAACAAAGCTCTCGGCCAACCTTATTCTATAACCACATTACAACACATGTCCCCCAATCATAAATCCCTCGGTCCCCACTAATCCTACCACTTGTCCAGCCATTCAATCTCTTCCTTAAGACCGTAAGGGACCTCTTAACTAAGCCAATCCAAAGAGAAATGCAGTTGTACAAGATCACACATAAATCCCGATCGGCTAACACAATTTCTCCCTAACAAACTACATCTCCAAGATCCGAACTCCTCCCTCGTCCAGGTGCCCATGGTCCACTCCTAACATCATACCAGACATGACAAAGGCTGAGACATGGCTGGGATCGAGCCCATGAACAGCCGCAGCCCTTGCCGACAGATTTCGAACCACCCAAGCCTCAAACTCTCGATCTCTCACCCTACATCATCTGCATTTGGTTTAAATCTTTATACAACATCTTGACACTAATCTCAGCCCCTTATCAACACCTCACAACAGCCCCTTGCACAGATTATCAGAAACGTGACTATCAAACTAAGGGTAGCATGATCACTTGAAAACCGAATGCATAAACGAAGCAACAACGGGTTTAAACATTTTTTGTATGTGAGCACACATGTAACAACATATAATGACGTGAATGATGCAGAAAGAAGGATACAAAGCGCGCCTTATGAAGTTTGATGACCAAAAAATGAGGAGAGGAAGGCTCCCTTTGCAAGAACAAGAGGCCACCGAAGATTTTTCTTGAAGAACAGCCCTGAACCCGAGAGAGAAAGCACCTGGGGGAGGTGGTGTCGGCTGATCACTTAGTTTTAGGGTTAGGTTTAGGGTAATTGGTAATTAAGGGTTAATTATATAAGTAAAATATTAGTTAATGGGCAAAATTGTATTTTAAAAGTGTTTTAAAAGGGTTTTAAGCCCAATAAGTCTAAAAGTAGGTCCATTAAAAGCAAACGCACTCCCGAAAAATATTTCGTGTTGGAAAGATTTTGAAAATATTAGCCGAACCATTAAAAAGTCGTGATTCGATAAAATTTGCGTATCGTAAAAAATAAAGTCCTGCAGGTAAAAATAACCAGAAAAAATCCCATTATTTGAAAAATCCACTTAAAACACCATATATTAATTTATAAAAATTAATCATGTAATTAAAATAATTTTCCTGAAAATATCTCCGGTCTCCGTTCCTCGTTCAAGCGTAAAATACACTTAAAAAACCCTAATGCATGAATTTCTAAAATGTATGGATTAAATTCTACCATGCATGAATTATGAATAAAATAATTATACACAATTTAATGAAATAAACATGCATTTAATTCTTTAAAACTAATAAAATACCAAAGAAATTTAATAATTTGCATGCATGCGGTTTACGTGAACCTTCAAATTTTTGAGACATTTCGCGCTCGAACGAGGAACGGAGACCGGGGAATTATCAGAAAATTATTTTAATTACACGATTAATTTTTATTAATTATTTTAAGATTTTTTTAAGTGTATTTAAAAAAAATGGGAATTATTGGGTATTTTTATCCGCAAGATTTTATTTTTAACGGTACATAAATTTTGTCGAATCGGGGGACTTTTTGAGGGTTCGGCTATTATTTTCAAAAAATTTCCAACACGAAATATTTTACGGGAGTGTGTTTGGATTTAATGGGCCTTTTGGGCTTATTGGGCTTAAATTTTTTTAGCTTTTAAATGATAATTGTTGGCCCATTAAAGTTATTTTATTATTTAATTAACACTTAAACACTCACTTAACCTAAACCTAAACTCCACTCAGCCGACACACTCCTATCAGCAACAATTCTCCTCGCTTTCTTCCCCAGCAACCCCAAGAAGGCCTCGGTTCTTGCTTATTCTTGCACCCAAGGATCTCCAACGCTCCTCTCTTCATTCTTCTCACGTTTTTACATTTACCAGGCATGCTTTGCACCATTTTTCTGCATCATACTCGTGTTATATACTGATGATGGTGTTCATTCTTAAAATGTTTCGGTCTAATAATTTCCATGAAAGATCTTTTCGGTTTTTATATGGGTCTCGTTTCTATGAGTGTGGCTCACGTTTTTCTGGTTTTTGGTGCAAAGGGCTGCTGTATTATGATTTTAAGGGTCTGTTCAGATCTTGGTTGGTAAGGTTTAAGTGCTGGTGTGCGCAGCTGGTTGGGTTTTTGATAAAATAGTCGAGGGCCGATCGGGTGTGAGTTGTGAGATGGTGCGATCCATTCTTCCTGCTACACCAGCTGTGCGATGGCCTTCTCAAGCCCTGGACCAGACCCTGGTGGGTCTGATTTGGGGTCCAGAACGGCTCATACCATGCTGGAGGGACGGGACGATCGATCAATCCAAGGCGAGACGGGTTGGTCACGGTAGGAGCCTTTTGTTGATTCTTGATTTTTAGAAGACAGCCGCTTGCATGGGGCTGGAACCATGGGTTTAGTGTGTCATGTAGAGTCCCAAGGTGGTCAAGGGGAGGTCGGTTCATGGCTGGTACGTCGGGTGTGGGCAGTGGCGTGAGTTTGGAAAAGAATGAGTGTATGAGGTGGTGAAATATGATAGGACCGAGAGTTTGGGCAAGTTCTGGAAATTTTAGCCGTGGGTTTGGGGGGCCTAATGACATTGTTTTAGGGTCTATTAAGTGTTTTTAAGATATGGTAAAATTTGGAGAAGATTTGGGAAAATTTTGAGTAGATTCGGGTTAAAACCGGGACTATGGTCCAATTTTTAAAACCAATCGGTTAAGTTGTATTATGGGCTTGAGTTTACGTCTAGGAATACTTTTAATTATGTTTTGGGATATTTTAAAGAGTTTGGTAAGCTTCGGGTCAATTTTAGAGGCCCATGGGTGAAATGGTAATTTTTGGGTTTTTAGGGGTAAAATGGTCATTTTGCACCCGGGGTGAGAATTTGGTCATGACAGCGCCCTGAGCACAAATTTATGATAATTTAAATTTTTATGCATCATGTTTTTGAGTTTTACGCAATTATGATAAATACAGTGTATGCTTGGTTTGAAAGAAAAGGTACGTTTATGCATCTTTTTATTAAGTTATGAATATGATGACACGTTTTGAAGGAAGTGATTTAGTTGTGACTAACACTCTTCATTCTTCCTTCACGTTTTGAAGGAAGCTCATGAAATGTATGTTGATTATTCTATTTTTCACTGTTGTGTCATCATATTCATCACTTAATAAAAATATGCATAAACGTAACTTTTCTTTCAAACCAATCATGTACCGTATTTATCATAATTGCTTAAAAATCGTAAACATGATGCATAAAAATTTAAAATATCATAAATTTGTGCTCAGGGCGCTGCCATGACCAAATTCTCACCCCGGGTGCAAAATTATCATTTTGCCCCTGGAAACCCAAAAATTACCATTTCACCCCTGGACCTCTAAAATTGACCCGAAGCTTACCAAACTCTTTAAAATATCCCAAAACATAATTAAAAGTATTCCTAGACGTAAACTCAAGCCCATAATACAACTTAATCGATTCGTTTTAAAACTTGGACCGTAGTCCCGGTTTTAACCCGAATCGACTCAAAATTTTCCCAAATCTTCTCCAAATTTTACCATATCTTAAAAACACTTAATAGACCCTAAAAAAATGTCATTAGGCCCCCAAACCCACGGCTAAAATTTCCAGAACTTGCCCAAACTCTCGGTCCTATCCTATTTCACCACCTCATACATTCATTCTTTTCCAAACTCACGCCACTGCCCACACCTGACGTACCAGCCATGAACCGACCTCCCCTTGACCACCTTGGGAATCTACATGACACACTAAACCCATGGTTCCAGCCCCATGCAAGCGGCTGTCTTCTGAAAATCGATAATCAACAAAAGGCTCCTACCGTGACCAACCCGTCTCGCCTTGGCTTGATCGATCGTCCCGTCCCTCCAGCATGGTATGAGCCGTTCCGGACCCTAAATCAGACCCACCAGGGTCTGGTACAGGGCTTGAGAAGGCCCTCGCACAGCTGGTGTAGCAGGAAGAATGGATCGCACCATCTCACAACTCACACCCGATCGGCCCTCGACTATTTTATCAAAAACCCAACCAGCTGCGCACACCAACACTTAAACCTTACCAACCAAGATCTGAACAGACCCTTAACATCATAATACAGCAGCCCCTTGCATCAAAAACCAGAAAAACGTGAGCCACACTCATAGAAACGAGACCCATATAAAAATCGAAAAGATCTTTCATGGAAATGCTTAGATCGAAATAATTAATGCATGAACACCATCATCAGTATATAACACGAGTATGATGCAGAAAAATGGTGCAAAGCGTGCCCGATAAATGTAAAAACGTGAGAAGAATGAAGAGAGGAGCGCCGGAGATCCTTGGGTGCAAGAATAAGCAAGAACCGAGGCCTTCTTGGGGTTGCTGGTGAAGAAAGCGAGGAGAATTGTTGCTGATAGGAGTGTGTCGGCTGAGTGGAGTTTAGGTTTAGGTTAAGTGGGTGTTTAAGTGTTAATTAAATAATAAAATAACTTTAATGGGCCAACAATTATCATTTAAAAGCTAAAAAAAAGGTTTTAAGCCCAATAAGCCCAAAAGTAGACCCATTAAATCGAAACACATTCCTGTAAAATATTTCGTGTTGGAAATTTTTTGAAAATAATAGCCGAACCCTCAAAAAGTCCCCCGATTCGACAAAATTTATGTACCATTAAAAATAAAATCTTGCGGATAAAAATAGCCAATAATTCGTGGACCGAAGTACAAACATAAAATTCTAAGGGACTCTTTTCGAATTTACCAAACTTTGGGATTAAATTTTTAGTTTTGAGAATTTTAAGGTTAATGAGGCCAAATCGAAATTTTATGGGGACAAAAATGCAAGTTTCGAAGAGTTGTAGGGCCAAAAATCTAATTTTGGTGAACTTTAAGGGCCAGATTGAAAATTCTGGAAATTTTGAGGATTAAATTCGAGCGTTTGAGGAACACTTGGGTTAAATCAGTGATTTTCGAGATTATGAGAATTGAGTTTGGGTTTAATAAGCTTAAAATCATCGAATTTTAGGTACAAGAAACCTATAAAATAGAATTAGGAACGCCAAGAACTTATGGGTACTCGTGAAAATTTTGAGATTAAGGACAAATTGGATAATTTTTGAGGAAATTAAGAATTTATGTTGCAATTTTAAGAAATTTTGGGGACTAGCTTAGTAGTAAATGAGAATCGAATGGTTTAAAGAATGTGAATTTTCGATGATTTAGGCTTGAAGGGATATTTATAACCTTGAAACATCTGGGTTATAATATTATAAGGAATTGTAAACAAGGACATTGTAGGATAAATTAATATTCGGCTTGAAAGTTTAAGTATTAGTGAAATAATGTTGTGACAAATTAAGAATTTAAAGGGATGACCATTTAAGGTAAAGTTGATCGGTTAGTTAAGTTATAAAGATAAACATTGAGTTAGAAAATTTTGGGAACTTAAGTTTGATGTATAATAAGTTTTAATCATGATTTTAAGAGTTAAAATTATACCTTTGTTGGAATTTGATTTTTCTAGAAAGTTGGGTACGAATGATGGTCAGGCTATTTGACATACACATGTAAAAATTGAGGTGGACACTTTGTGTAGTGACCCGTTCCAGAATCACCTACTAGTCAAGAAATAAGCATGCAACTAACTTAATTAATTATAATCAGAGATAACAGCGGAAATATGGCCAACAACAATAGTTATACAACCCAATCGAAATCGAAGTCTAGACTAACTCAAAATGAAATATCCAGTACAACCATATCGAATCAAATGGAAAACACTGAAAACTAAACCAACCAGCTACTCAACGTCCTCCTCCTGCTCCTCCTGAGCCATCCAACCTGAGGCCTGCCCCGTGGGAATGGGGTGTCCAAGAATAAACAAAACCGAGGACGTGAGCGATAAGAACGCCCAGTACAAAAATATGAGTATACAAACCTATATGAAATGCACATGCTATGATATGATACCAGGGTAGTCAAGAAACAGGAATCACAAAGGATCTCAAAATGCTCAGTCTAGAGGCGCCAAGTGGATAGTGCCGCGCGGTCCAACCTCTGGGTCACTGCATCCACTACAAGACAGACGTGGACCTAAAATGTCCCGGACCACCGAAGCCCTCCCGACCCGTCGGCCACTGTGTACTCTCGGTGTCCATGCGTCCACAAGACAGGGCTGAGCGGCCCCAAGATATAGCTTATCTCGAAAGAGATACAGCTCAACAGTAAAGGCTATCTCGAAGGAGATACGGCTCAACATGATATGCAATATGCATCATAACTCGTGACATAATAGCATGCATCATATGACATATAACAATGCAGCAAATACTCATGCAACACATATATGAATGTATACTCAACCAGGATATCTCGGATAGTACTTTCGTACCTCTATCACAGCAAGCCTAGCCTTACGCAACACCGCTAATCAGGTTTAGCACAAGCCTACGCATCAAAAGCATACTCAATCAATACTACCATGCTCGACTAGCAAAACCAGTACTCCCTAGTACTACCAAAGGTTTAGGGTTTACCTTCGTCCGTCGACAGCCCTTTGATGTCGATTGCCTTGAAACTCAGGCGCCGCTACGCTACTACTCCTGGCAGCTCTTGGCTATCGCTCGACCAACAACTAACCCTAGAAACCTTCCAAACTCTCCAAAATGAGAGAAAACTCAAGAAATTGGCAAGTCAAAATGAGGAAATCCGAGCACTATTTATAGGCCATGTTCGGATCCTCCGAACAACACTTCGGAACGTCCGAACGCTACGTGACCATTGGCTCTTGACAGCTCATGATCGGATCCTCCGATCATACACTTCGGACCGTCCGAACATGCATGGAAAATGACGTGTCGATCAACACTTGACACCTATGATCGGATTCACCGAACTACACTTCGGATCGTCCGAACTCTTCGGTGCTTCCGAACCCTCTTCGGTCCGTCCGATCATGACCATAGCCAAAATTACATCTTAAACCTTCTTAATCACCATTACTCCGTTAATTACCCAATTTGGAATTCGGGCTACTACATTCTCCCCCCCTTAAAAGATTTCGTCCTCGAAATCAGGCTTAGAGAATGAACAAAACGAAATAACAACATCATTAATACATCTCAATTGTTGTTGAATACAACTGATACTATGATTACAACTGAAAACACAAACTTATACAAAGCACAACTCAAAAGAGCTCTGGATGCTCCGAACGCATACGACTCTCTAACTCCCAAGTGGCTTCTTCAGTGCCTCGACGCTGCCACTGCACTAAGACAAGAGGAATGATCTTATTCCGCAACACCTTATCTTTGCGATCTAGAATCTGAACTGGTCGCTCCACGTAAGACAAATCCGTATCAAGTTGAACTTCAGATGGATGTAAGATGTGCAACTCATCTGCTACATAACGTCTCAACAAGGATACGTGGAACACATCATGAATACTTGATAGGTACGGCGGCAACGCAAGTCTGTAAGCTAAATCTCCCACACATTCCAGTATCTCGAATGGACCAATAAATCTCGGAGACAGCTTACCCTTGAGACCAAATCTCAAAATCCTGCGAAAAGGCGAAACTCGGAGAAACACCTTCTCACCTGGTTGAAAATGAAGAGGTCGACGCTTTGTGTTCGCATAACTAGCTTGTCGATCCTGAGCAGTCTTAATCCGCTTCTTGATTACTGCAACCTTATCTATAGCCTGCTGGACTAACTCCGGTCCCTCTACCTGTCGTTCCCCGACTTCATCCCAGAATAATGGAGTACGACAACGTCGCCCGTACAACGCCTCAAATGGTGCCATACCAATACTACGATGATAGCTGTTGTTGTACGCGAACTCAATCAAAGGCAAATGATCCTGCCAAGCGGGTCCGAAATCCATAACACAGGCTCGCAACATATCCTCAAGCGTACGGATAGTCCTCTCTGATTGACCGTCAGTCTCCGGATGATAAGCAGTACTCAGACTCAGTGTAGTACCCAAAGCTGACTGGAAACTACCCCAAAACCGTGAGGTAAAACGAGGATCTCTGTCACTAACAATACTGACAGGCACTCCATGCAAACGTACAATCTCCTGAATGTACAATTGAGCCATACGATCGAAAGTGAAATCACGATTATACGGCAGAAAATGAGCAGACTTGGTGAGTCGATCCACCACTACCCAGATAGCATCGCTGTTCCTCGAAGATAATGGCAAGTGAGTAATGAAATCCATCGTAATATGCTCCCACTTCCATTCTGGAATAGGTAAGTTCAACAACAATCCTCCCGGTCGACGGTGCTCTGCCTTAACCTGCTGGCAAACTAGACACTTGGAGACAAACTGATACACGCTGCGCTTCATCCCTTTCCACCAAAACCGCAGCCTCAAGTCTCTATACATCTTGTTGCTTCCTGGATGAACACTTAACTTGCTTCGATGCGCCTGAGACAATATCTCGTCCCTCAAAGTGTCATCCTCTGGTACTACAACCCGATTAGATAAGCACAGAAGACCATTGGACTGATAATGGAAATTACTATCACCACCAACTAACCGAGCTAATCTCTGAGTCTTGAGATCAGACATCTGAGCTTCTCGAATCCGAGTGAACAAATTGGGCTCAGATAAAATGGTAGCAACACGAATGCTCTCCATACCTTTCCGATGCTTGAAGTTAAACCCCAACGAGCAACTATCCTGGATGGCACTAGTCATAGCACAAGTCTGAAGTGCAGAGGCTCTCACCTTGCGACTAAGCGCATCAGCTGTGAGATTCGCAGAACCTGGATGGTACTTGATCTCGCAATCATAATCCTTCAGCAAATCCATCCAACGACGTTGCCTCATGTTCAACTCAGCCTGAGTGAACAGATATTTCAGACTCTTATGATCAGTAAAGATTTCAAACTGAACACCGTACAAATAATGACGCCAAATCTTCAGCGCAAACACAATAGCTGCCAATTCCAGATCATGAGTGGGATACTTCTCCTCGTGAGATTTCAGCTGTCTGGAAGCATAAGCAATCACATGACCGTTTTGCGTCAACACACACCCTAAGCCTTGAGTGGAGGCATCGGTGTAAACACTGAAACCATCAGATCCTGACGGTAACGCCAAAACAGGTGCGGAAGTCAGAAGTCGACGAAGCTCTCTGAAACTATCTTCGCACTCGGATGACCACTCAAATGGAACATCCTTCCGAGTAAGTTGCGTCAATGGTCTGGCTATCTGAGAGAAATTCACGATGAAGCGACGATAATACCCTGCCAGACCTAGAAAACTACGGATCTCAGCCACCGTCGTCGGACGTGACCAATTCAGCACTGCTTCAATCTTGCTGGGATCCACAGAAACTCCTTCCTTGGAAATCACATGACCAAGGAATACCACATGATCAATCCAGAACTCGCACTTACTCAGCTTAGCATACAATTGCTTCTCGCGAAGAATCTGCAACACAATCCTCAAGTGTTGGGCATGCTCTTCCACACTGTGGGAATAGATCAAGATATCGTCAATGAAAACCACCACAAACTGATCCAGAAAATCTCGGAAGACTCGGTTCATCAGATCCATGAACACCGCTGGCGCATTCGTCAATCCGAATGGCATAACTAGAAACTCGTAATGCCCATAACGAGTACGAAATGCAGTCTTGGAAATATCATCATCTCTGACTCTCATCTGATGATAACCCGATCGCAAGTCGATCTTGGAGTAAACAGAAGTACCCTGAAGCTGATCGAACAAGTCATCAATACGGGGTAAAGGGTACTTGTTTTTGATCGTCACCCGATTCAGCTGGCGATAATCAATGCACAACCGCATCGATCCATCCTTCTTCTTGACAAACAAGACTGGAGCTCCCCAAGGCGAAACACTCGGGCGAATATAACCCTTATCAAGAAGATCCTGCAATTGCTGCTTCAGCTCTCTCATCTCTGACGGAGCAAGACGATAGGGGGCACGAGAAATCGGTGCAGTCCCTGGCATTAAATCTATGCCAAATTCCACCTCTCTAACCGGAGGAAAACTAGGAATCTCATCTGGGAAAACATCAGGAAATTCACAAACCACTGGAATATCCTCTAGACCAACACTACCTGTGGATGAATCAATCGCATAGATGAGGTAGCCTTCCCCGCCCGACTCTAAAGCACGACAGGCTTTCAGAGTAGATACCACTGGCATCGGAGGTCGCGCTCCCTCACCATAGAAAAACCAACTAGAGCTTTCAGTCGTACGAAACTGAACAAGCTTCTGGTAACAATCCACAGTAGCTCGGTAGGTAGTCAATAAGTCTATACCCAAGATACAATCAAAATCTTCCATCTCTAGGATCATAAGATTCGCAGTCAACTCGTTACCCTCAAAATCTAAGGGACAACTCATCACTAGACGCTTCGCTAACACCGAATGACCCATCGGAGTAGAAACAGAAAGAATGACGTCTAGAGAAACATAGGGTAACCTATGACGCTTAACAAATCGTGCAGAAATGAAGGAATGAGAGGCTCCTGTATCAATAAGAACAAAAGCAGGAATACCGCATAAATGAAAAGTACCTGCTATGACTCTCTCCGTCTCATCTGCAGCCTGATCCTGGTTCAGCGCAAAACCTGACCTTGGGCACGAGGTCAAAGATTCGAACTACCCACTGCCTGACCCTGCCTCCTCTGCTGAACAGTCGTCTGAGATCCAGAACCGGATCCTGCTCCACCTCGCAACTGAGGACAATTCTTCTTAATATGCCCCATCTCTCCGCACTGATAACAAGCTCCTGCGGCTACTCGGCATTGCTCCGATGGATGGTTCTTCCCACAATGCGCACAAGACTCCTTCTTCTTACCAAAGCGGAAAACACCACTAGATCGAGATCCAGATCCAGAAGAAGATGAACCAGATTTCTTGAATGACTGAGATCGAGGCCTCAAAGTACTCGGAGGTCTAGAAGAAGAAAGAATAGCCCTACCACGCTGGAGACTGATCTCTGCCTGGCGACACCGGTTCACTAACCCATCATAAGAAGTAGGATTATCACAGACAGTGACTCGATCAAAGATCTCCTGATTAAGGCCCTGGAGGAAATGATCATACTTGGCCTCAGAACTGCCACTGATATGAGGAGCGAAGGGTAACAACTCAAAGAATTTCTGCTGATACTCATCAACAGACATACTCCCCTGCTTAAGGTTCAGGAGCTCAATCGTCTTGGCCTGGCGAAGGGCTGGAGGAAAGTACAGCTGCATGAACGCTGCACGGAAATCGACCCAAGTCGCTCTACCCTGCGACTGAACTATCGGCGCAGAAGTCGATCGCCACCACCTGCGAGCACGGCCCTCGAGAAGAAAACTAAGGGTCTCCATCTTCTGCTCATCGGTGCACTGGAATGCGCGGAAACAACTCTCCATGCGCTCTAACCAATCCTCCGCATCATCGGGAGTCTCACCGCCAACTAAAGGCTTAGGCCCCATCTGCATGAAACGATGCATATCGAAACGCCTAGGACCATCCCGACGATGACGATGCTCACGATGACGTCTATGATCGTCCTGGTCACCCCATCGACCTACACTCCCCTGACTACTCCCGTCATCAAAATGGTCAGCCATCGCTACAAGATAGAATAGGGAAAATGGTAAAATGGTCAACGGAAATCCCAAAACAGAATCTATATCCCAAAATCATACGCATGCTCTGATACCATAAATGTAGTGACCCGTTCCAGAATCACCTACTAGTCAAGAAATAAGCATGCAACTAACTTAATTAATTATAATCAGAGATAACAGCGGAAATATGGCCAACAACAATAGTTATACAACCCAATCGAAATCGAAGTCTAGACTAACTCAAAATGAAATATCCAGTACAACCATATCGAATCAAATGGAAAACACTGAAAACTAAACCAACCAGCTACTCAACGTCCTCCTCCTGCTCCTCCTGAGCCATCCAACCTGAGGCCTGCCCCGTGGGAATGGGGTGTCCAAGAATAAACAAAACCGAGGACGTGAGCGATAAGAACGCCCAGTACAAAAATATGAGTATACAAACCTATATGAAATGCACATGCTATGATATGATACCAGGGTAGTCAAGAAACAGGAATCACAAAGGATCTCAAAATGCTCAGTCTAGAGGCGCCAAGTGGATAGTGCCGCGCGGTCCAACCTCTGGGTCACTGCATCCACTACAAGACAGACGTGGACCTAAAATGTCCCGGACCACCGAAGCCCTCCCGACCCGTCGGCCACTGTGTACTCTCGGTGTCCATGCGTCCACAAGACAGGGCTGAGCGGCCCCAAGATATAGCTTATCTCGAAAGAGATACAGCTCAACAGTAAAGGCTATCTCGAAGGAGATACGGCTCAACATGATATGCAATATGCATCATAACTCGTGACATAATAGCATGCATCATATGACATATAACAATGCAGCAAATACTCATGCAACACATATATGAATGTATACTCAACCAGGATATCTCGGATAGTACTTTCGTACCTCTATCACAGCAAGCCTAGCCTTACGCAACACCGCTAATCAGGTTTAGCACAAGCCTACGCATCAAAAGCATACTCAATCAATACTACCATGCTCGACTAGCAAAACCAGTACTCCCTAGTACTACCAAAGGTTTAGGGTTTACCTTCGTCCGTCGACAGCCCTTTGATGTCGATTGCCTTGAAACTCAGGCGCCGCTACGCTACTACTCCTGGCAGCTCTTGGCTATCGCTCGACCAACAACTAACCCTAGAAACCTTCCAAACTCTCCAAAATGAGAGAAAACTCAAGAAATTGGCAAGTCAAAATGAGGAAATCCGAGCACTATTTATAGGCCATGTTCGGATCCTCCGAACAACACTTCGGAACGTCCGAACGCTACGTGACCATTGGCTCTTGACAGCTCATGATCGGATCCTCCGATCATACACTTCGGACCGTCCGAACATGCATGGAAAATGACGTGTCGATCAACACTTGACACCTATGATCGGATTCACCGAACTACACTTCGGATCGTCCGAACTCTTCGGTGCTTCCGAACCCTCTTCGGTCCGTCCGATCATGACCATAGCCAAAATTACATCTTAAACCTTCTTAATCACCATTACTCCGTTAATTACCCAATTTGGAATTCGGGCTACTACACTTTGTCTTGAGGAATTTTTGTTATGTCATTAAGAAACTTGGGAATAAGTGAATATGTGTGTTGAAATTATGCTATCTAATACTATTTCGGGTGGCTTAAGCTTAAATTTTAAGTTTATGAAATAGGTGTTCGTACGGAATATTTCGGGTGAAATAAAAACATAAGGGAATTTTTTATGGTTAACATAAGTTGCCAATGAACGAATATTAAGATTTTTATCGAGTAATAAATCTAAAATCATGATATGGGGAATTCTAGAACTATATGGGTTATAAGTAAAGTTTATTTATTAAAGTTAGTCTAATGCTTCCATGAGATAACTTATTAAGTTTTATACGTTAGGATTATTTAAGCATTAAGGATACATAAGAATGCGACATTTGTTTCAATGAGGAAAGTCCAAGGGTCTTAGGCCTCAACTTTCGTGCAATTGGGAAGATAATAAATATTTTAAGCAGGTAATTGGGACTTGAAGGGCTTTAAATTATAGTAGAAGATCGATATTGTATATTTGGGTTTTATGGATTAACGTTACTCGAGGATTAAGATTTGCAACAATTTTGTATTGGAGATGTACTTGTAAATAGTTAAGTTACGAAAGGTTGGTTCATAAGATAAGGATTCGATTCAAGGATCTTAGGCTAATATTATTGTGGGGTTCAGATAAGGTTAAATTTTAAGTGTATTATCGAGGATAGAAATCAATCAGTAAATCATGGTGCTAAGATCTCCTAAGTCGAACTACATGAATGCCAATACTTGGATTTGAAGCTTTAACATATCTTAAGTTCAATAAATTTAAGAAAGGATGTTGTTAAGATTTCAATATTGGAATATAATAGGTCAATGAACATTTTGGGTATATTATGAGGAAAGTAAGATGCGATAAGTTTGGATTGTCATTTCTAATATTGGGAAGTTTGAGAAAAGTTGAAATTCGAGGTCATAGAAAAATGGGACTAGGTCACCATGGGTAATTATAAGTTGAGTTTCGCAAATGAGGATTTAGAAGGTAGAGTTTATTGGGACCGAAGAGACGTAAGGAAAACTTAACACTTATTTTATCAGAGTAGCGCAGCGGAATCGTGGACTATTGGGATATTAGAATTAAGAGTCTAAACTTTTTTCATCGAGGATAAGCGAATTTCAGGGACGAAATTCAGTTTAAGAGGGGAAGATTGTAACGTCCCAAAAATTTGAAGGTTCACGTAAACCACATGCATGCAAATTATTAAATTTCTTTGGTATTTTATTAATTTGTTTTAAAGAATTAAATGCATGTTTATTTCATTAAATTGTGTTTAATTATTTTATGCATTTTATGCATAATCATTGCATGGTAGGATTTATTTCATGAAATTTTAGGGGTTCACGCATTAAAGATTTTTAAGTTGCATTTCGAGCTCGAACGAGGAACAGAGACCGGAGAATTATCAGAAAATTATTTTTATTACACGATTAGTTTTTATTAATTATTTTAAGATGTTTTTAAGTGTATTTTAAAAAAATATTTCCGCACTTTTAAAAAGAGTAGACGTTTCACAATTGATCCAATTAGTCCCAAAGAATGATTAAGAAGAAGAGTTAGCACCCGGCACCCGAGTCCCCACAACAGGTGGTATCAGAGCCGTAGGTTCCTTAGCCTGAGATAGAAGCGAGTGAGCGGGGTAGATTGAGTCATTTTCCTTGCTTACTTATTGATACTAGTATAGGAATATTGTATTGTTATTATACTTATGTTCTATGCTAGCATGAAAGCATGTTTTGTTGCTTTGAAATTACATGCTTGCTTGATTTATTTAATGGATTGAAATGTGTTCTGATAAAGAATGAATCAGAACCAATTTTGGATCAGAAGTAAAATGATTAGAGGAGGACTGAGACTCATTTTATGTGTGAGAAAACTAATCCTTTTGATAATCAGATATGCCTCCTCGAAGAGCAGCAGTCAGAGCGCCAGAACAGGGCAGTACATCCAATGACCCTATGGATGTGACAGCTACACCGATGAAACCTTGCAAAAACGGTTTCAGTCATTCAGACCACCGACACTGAAAGGCACCGAGAACTCTATTGACTGTGAGAGCTGGTTAGATGATAGAATCGGTTGTCGTAACAAGAGTGTTTAGAAGGGGGGTTGAATAAACACTCACAATTAAAATTGTTCTTTAATAATATTTGAGTTCAGTTTGGTGACAAACTGAATATCGGAATCTTGTTGTTCAATAACAATCAGTTAAACTAGAGTAGCTGCGGAAAGTAACTGACTGAAAGATAGAATACGAAACTGAAAGAAATATGCAAGAGTTGTTTCTGGATGTTCGGAGAATTCAATTACTCCTACGTCACCCCTTCTATCACAAGGATAGGATATTCACTAAAAGACTTTGATCGAGTACAACACTTGTACAGACCCACTTCAGTTTGAGCTTACTACTGCCAAAACTGAAACTCTTGTACAGACCCACTTCAGTTTGAGCTTACTACTGCCAAAACTGAAACTCTTAGTTCTACACAATATTCTCAGTGCGTAACTGATCTTAGCAGTATTGAATCTAACAACTTTTAGAGAGTGCTAGTAAGCTCAAATTGTAGCCTTGATTGCTACGAATAATTCAAATAAGAATGAGATAAGATTTTGACAGAGTGACAACAAGTTTAAGATTGAGTGATCGTCTCTTATTTTTCCAGCTTTTCTTCAGTCATATTTATAGACTTCTCTTTCAACGGTAACTTTGAGATGCATTTGAATTCTTGTATCTGTTGATGGCCATTTCATCATTCCTTGGGCAATGTTCTCTTCATTGATTGTAATACGGCGTCTTAATTGCAATAGCCGAAATACGTTGTTCTATGCTGTAATGATTGAGGTGCGGCTTTCCATATTCAGTTGAATGTTCTTTCCCGAGAAACATTCAGTTGAGATATCTGAAACTTATGCGGCTGAGTGTATTAACTGATCGGTTTCAAACTGATCACTTTTCTTCATTAGTTCAGCTGGTTTCAGTTGTTAAGTAATCAGTCGCGTCTTTCGCATATTCAGTTGTCTCATAAATCAGTTAGTTTTTTCAGTTTGTCAAACTCCGAAATTTGGTTTCCAACAATTTCCCCTTTTTGGTGTTTGACAAAACTAAGCATATAGTAACTGAAGGATTGAACTCTAATAGACTGCTTCTTAACAAAAACTGTCTCAAAACAAACTGCTAAACTGCTAACTGCTCTTCAATGTTTCTTCTGAGTCATACTAACTTCCCCCTTTTTTTCAAACTGAGCCATGTGGATAGATAATTGTCGAACTTCAGTAGATAAGATGCCGACATCAGCTGAGATACTGGAGATGGCAGTAAGAACTGAGGTTTGCAGTGAGTGTATTTTGTTTGCAACAGATGTTTCTAGTCTTTCAACTCGTTGATTGATCACATCTTGAGTAACGAAAAGAGCAGCAGTTGTAGCTTTGTTCTGCTTGTGTTCTATGGCAACTGAGAGTTCAGTTACAACTTCTTGAATATTCTTCAGCTTTGCAAAAACAAATTCTTCGGATCCATTCAGCTTTACAGAATGATAGAATCGAGTTGACTGAATGGATTTGATGGCATCCATTATTTGATTCATATTTGTCTTGATGGTGTTGATTTCATCGAACAATGCTTCTGAATTTGAGATTTCAGGAGACATGACTCCTATATCTTCCTGATGTGGCACTTGCTCTGGTGAAGTGAAAATTATCATAGTGAGATCAACTGTCTCTTCTTGACCTTGAGAGGAAGAAGGTTGATTCTGAGCATCAGAAACACTTTGTTCTAGAATAACAGGGTTATCTGTGGTAACTGCTATTGGAGAATCATGGGCTTGTTCTTCTGTTTGATCAACGGCTGAAACTTAAGGTGGTTCTTCAGTTTGAAGGTTTTCAACATTAGGCAACTGCTCTTCCACGGATTCAGTGAGTGTTTCCTCTTGGATCTGAGTGAGCACTTCAGTTTGCTCTTCAGTTTTAGATGTTACTTGCTGAACTGTTTCTGGAGCAACAAAAATTTGAGCATGTTCTGCATTATCAGATAATTGAACATGTTCTTCAGTAACTGGAGATTGACCATGTTCTTCAGCAACTGGAGATTGAACTGGGTCTTCAGATGTAATCAGAACTTCTTGTTCGGTTTGTTCAGTCAGAGGATCAACTGATTCAATATTATGTGCTTCAGTTTGAGCTTCCTGAGCAACTGACTGAATGATTTCATCGATATTGGCGAAATTCAGTTCGGCCTCAGAATACAGATGTTGATCCCCGGCTGTTGTTTGTGGAACCTCCTGGACTGATTTTTCAGCAATGAGTTCTTCAGAAGATTCATTTTGCTTAGACGATGAAGATTTGTATTCCTCTGTTCCTGAAGATTTTTCTGGAAGAACAAGTTCTTGATCATGTTCCCAAAACCTTATTTTCCTCTGTAGGCCACTAAGACCTGCATCCAGTTGAGTGAACACAGCTCTATCTTGATATGCAGTTGGCCCTGTGGGGTTGTAGTTTTCTTTCAACTTTCTAACCATCTTAGTCAGTTGATTAGCCCGTATTTGATCAAAAAAATATTGTCTCCTTTCCAGTGCTTGAATAATGGTAGCAGCTTTAACTACCTTCAAAACTATCTTTTCCAGTTTAATAAACATCTTCAGTTGGGATTTGTGCTTCAGTTTCTTGGCAAAAATTTCGGTCCTGAAGCTTTTCCAACGGTCAAAAGATGTAAGTTTTGATGTGGCAAATGTATTTACCTCTTCCCAAATTAGATCGATATGAGTTTGAATGGTGTGAGATGCCCTTGGCTCCTCCTCAAGCTTGCCTTTTCCCTTCTCTGTGGTTAGAATATGAGGAATTTGTAAGCAAGATTTTGTAGACTCCACTGGTTTCATCAATGTGACGCCTTTTGGTATAGCCTGAGGTAAAGTAGTGGGTTGATTTACACGAGTGAAGGGAGATTTTACTCTAGTGGGTATCTTTTCAGTTGGAACTGAATCATCAGGAGGGATGACCTACAATAGGATAGCTTGAATAGGCTTTTCAGCAGCTGACTGAGACAGTCTCTCAGTAATGGTTGGTTCCACTGCTGGTATTGGTTTGTTTCTTTGTGTCCTTGGTTTCTTGATAAGTTTGGGAGAGTGAGTTTTCTCAGAATCTGATTCACTGAGAATCTGTTTTCGCTTTGTAGCCTTCAGTTGGGCCAGCGTCTTGGCTTTCTTGACTGATTTAGGAGCAGCTTGCTGCATCCCAATCTCCTTCTTGACTTTTACGAATTGTTTAGGCGAGAGATCCATCTTGGTCTTTGGTGGCAAGATATTCTTGGCAGTGAATATCTTATATTTTGAGGATTTTTTTGGCATTGTTAGCTGTCAGTCCTTTGAGTTTCAGAATATAACTGATTGGAATAGCAAACCCCATGGACTGTTTTGTTGATTTAAGCATATTCTTTAGAAAGCTGAAAATAATGTACCTCCAGTTGACTTTCTTCTCACCCATGATGATTGTCATCACCTGGAATTTTTCAAGTGTGAGAGCTGCATATGAGCCAGCTTTAGCTAAAATTCTCTTTGCTACAATATCAGCCAATAACTGAATTTCTAGTTTCAGTTCTTTCTTTGGGTCGGAGACTTTGATTTTCCGCCCATCAGCAGATAATGAGGATTGCATTTCCTCAATATCGGATGTTTTAACTTCAGAGAAACTGACATATCCATCAGTTGGCAAGGAAAACATTTCTCCAAAGTTTTCTTCAGATAAGCTCAGCAACTTATCATTGATAGTGACAGAGATATTTCCTTCAACAGTAACATACCCTTTCAGATAGAATTCATTCACTTCCTTCGAGTATATTTCTTGGGAAGATTGTCCCAAAAACATTCTGAGCCCAGCAGATTCAATCTTCAGAAATACATTTTTTATATCAGATTCTTGAATTGATAAAACTGAGTCAAAATCGATTGCCATGGGATTCATCATGTGAGCAGGGATCTGATTAGCCATTTCGGAAGTTAAGATGATCTGAAATTCGTAGAAAATAAGCTTCGGAAATTAGTATGCTCTTAGAACTGATTGTATGCGTGAAGGAGAAGAACTGAATTGAAGCGGGTATAGTACATTTGTACGTGACTGTTCAAATTCTGGACATGTGTCAGTCCATGAAAATTTTGAATAAAAATAAGTGTACGTGTGATGTAATCGTGTGTATAAAGGTTAGCGGTTTTAAAATAAGCCACGTCGTCAATCTGCAGTCACTTCAATTGATTTAGAATATAATAAATTTTAATTAGTTAACGTATGTGAGAAGATTTGTTATCAATCCGACTGAACGATCAGTTGGGAAACTGATTCATTTCAGTTGAGAAGTTACAAACAATTGTCTTCTCAGTTAACCTTTTAAAATTAATATTCCCCCTAAATTGGTGCATAAAACATTTAAAATGACGATTTGAAAATAAATTTAAAGCTTTAAAAATTTATTATATGATAAATGATCGCGGCCCTTCAGCTTCCATAACTTCTTGGCTATAAATAGAAGTGGCTCAGTCAGTGTCAGACATATCATCCAAAATATTCAAGATAGGATAAAATAATGTCTGATACGAGTGACTCAAGTCTTTCTCCTTTTTCTCTGGAGGCCAGGAAGGCCGAGATAGAAGATGAAGTCTTCTACGAAAGTCTGCATTACTGGGAGCGATTGCAGGAGCTTGAGCTCTTGTACAACTCTGGGGAGGCCACCACTCCTGAATTGGTGGCAGAACTGTAGCAAGTGCGAAAGCACTTGAATATTGTTGTGTGGGTGGACGTCTTCAAAGACGGTCACATGTATCAGCTGATGTTCCGCAAGGAATTGAAGATCCTAAGGCGCATAGCTAATTCTCACAGCTTTCTCATGACTGCTCCTTCTTCTCTATCTGTTTGGTTGAAATTTTGGATAATTGTTGTTGAGGAGAAGTATGATGATGTAATCTATACCAACATTTATAAGTAATGAAATATTTATCTGGTTTTAACTCTGTTTTTCGTTTTCCTGCAAATAATGAGTTGATTACTAACTGATCAGATAAACTGATATTAATTGACTTCTGACTGAAATCAGTTAACAATTAATAATTAGTAAAAGATACACTAATAATAGTTGAGGGTAAAAATATAATAATTGTTAAACTAGTATCAACTGATAATAAATAATTGGTGAAGAAAAAGCCTGGGTAATTGCGATGAAGTTTCGGTTGGCTTTAGTCTTTTCAACTTCTTCACCATTTAATGCCACCTGTCCATTGGTTGAATGAGTGGAAGAATTTTGTTGGATCTGAACTGAGTGATATATTTTGGCATCGTTTTTATTCAAATGTAAAATTTGATTGAATCAGTGTTATCTTACTTTATTTTTCTGCAATCAAATTAATGTTAACAGAAGGTTTATAACAAACTGAAATATGACAACTGACATCAGTTGACAGTAAGTAGTCAGTTGTGAGAAATAATATTATAAGCAAGACAGTATTAATAATAAGTTTATGATAGATCAATTAACCCAAGAATATTTCGAAAGTAAGAAAACTTAGCCTCGGGTAATGGTTTTGTGAAGATGTCAGCTGCTTGCTGTTCAGTTGAAATATATTCCAGTTGAATATCCTTCTTTAAAGCATGATCCCTAATGAAGTGATGCCTGACATCTATATGCTTGGTCCTTGAGTGAAGAACTGGATTGTAAGTGATGGCAATTGTGCTGGTATTATCACAAAATATGGGCGATTCAGTTGACGTTACTCCATAATACTTCAGTTGTTGCTGAATTCAGATCAGTTGTGCACAAGAGCTACCAGCAGCAAGATATTCTGCTTCTGTTGTTGAGGTAGCTATGGATGTCTGCTTCTTGCTGAACCAAGAGATCAGTCTGTCTCCTAAGAACTGACAAGATCCACTTGTACTTTTGCGATCAAGCTTACATCCTGCATAATCTGCATCTGAATATCCAACTAAATTGAAGGTCGAGTCTTTGGAATACCATAGCCCAACATTTTGCGTGTCTTTAAGATATCTCAGAATTTTTTTAGCAGCTGAGAAATGTGATCGCTTAGGATTTGCTTGAAATCTGGCACACATATAGACAGCAAAAACAATATCAGGACGACTGGCTGTTAGGTACAACAATGAACCTATTAACCCTCTATATAATGTCGCCTCCACTGATATTCCCCCATCGTCAGTGTCTAGTTTAACTGATGAGCTCATGGGAGTAGTTGCAGCTGAACATGATTCCATACCAAATTTCTTTAGCAACTCCTTTGTATATTTTGTTTGACTAATGAATATACTAGTTTCCAGTTGGTTCACTTGCAGTCCAAGAAAGAATGTCAGTTCACCCATCATGCTCATTTCAAACTTGTCCTTCATTAACTTAGCAAACTTTTCGCACAATTTGGGGTTAGTTGACCCAAATATTATATTATCAACATAAATTTGAACTAATAGAATGTGATTATTTTTAGTAAATTTGAACAAGGTCTTATCAACTGATCCGACTGAAAAGTCATGATCAGTTAGGAATTTTGAAAGAGTTTCGTACGAAGCCCTGGGAGCTTGTTTAAGACCATATAATGCTTTGTTCAAATAGTATACATGATCAGGAAGTTTGGGGTTTACAAAACCTGGAGGTTGTTCAACATATACTTCTTCTTGTAACTGACCGTCTAGGAATGCACTCTTCACAGCATAAGCAAGAAA
Source organism: Primulina eburnea (assembly GCF_022965805.1). Taxonomy (NCBI): domain Eukaryota; kingdom Viridiplantae; phylum Streptophyta; class Magnoliopsida; order Lamiales; family Gesneriaceae; genus Primulina; species Primulina eburnea. The sequence continues at coordinate 949,229 of NW_027331355.1, forward strand.
TATTCTGATTGCTTCCAATCTTGCAACTGGAGCATACGTCTCATCGTAGTCAATTCCTTCTTCTTTCCTATATCCTTGTGCTACTAGTCTTGCTTTGTTGCGTATAACTGAACCATCCTCGTTCAGTTTATTCTTGTACACCCATTTTGTACCTATAATTGTTTTTGAAGTTGGTCTTCGAACTAAGTTCCAGACGTTATTGTGAGTGAACTGATTCAGCTCTTCTTGCATAGCATTTACCCAGTTAGGATCAGCAAGAGCTTCATCAGTTTTCTTTGGTTCCAGTTGTGAGACAAAGGCTGAATGAATAAATAAATTTAAAATTTGATTGCGAGTTCGTACTGGATCAGATGGATTTCCTATTACCAATTCTGGTGGATTTGATTTTCTCCATCTGTACTCAGCATTTATTGTATCAGCAACTTGTTCAGTTGGTAACTGAATGCAGTTTTCAGCTTCAGTTGATGCCTCGTCAGCTGGTATTTGAATGTTGTCATTTTGCTTTAATAACTGATTGTCAGCATTGACTTCCTGCTCATTTAATTGATCCAATATCTCTGGTTCTGGTGTTTGAAAGATGTTTTGATTATTATGACTTTCATATTTGTCATCATCTTCCAAACTGATATCTGTAAATCGATCAGCTAGCTCAACTTGATCAGTTGGCTTATCAGTTTGTGCAGTTTCATCAAAGTCAACATGCGCAGATTCTTCAACATTTAAAGTTTTCTTATTAAAGACTCTATAAGCTATACTAACTGATGAGTATCCAAGGAATATTCCTTCTGCTGATTTGGCATCAAATGCTTTCAAATAATTTTTACCATTATCATGAATAAAACATCTGCAGCCGAATATTTTGAAATAAGTGATTATACTTTTTCTTCCACGCCAGATCTCATATGGGGTTTTCATATGATTCTTATTAATCATTGATCTGTTCTGAGTATAACACGCAGTGTTTACTGCCTCTGCCCAAAATCTTTGAGAAATACCAGAATCTGCAAGCATTGTTCTAGCAGCTTCTTTAAGGGTCCGATTTCTTCTCTCAGCTACACCGTTTTGCTGGGGAGTTCTTGCTGCTGAGAGCTCATGCTTGATTCCAGCATTTTCTAGAAAGCTTGAAAGTGTTTGATTGATGAATTCAGTTCCTCGATCAGATCTGATTCGATCAATCCCAACTGATTTTTCATTTAAAAGTCTTTTGAAGAGTTTAATCAGTTGTGCAGCCGTATGGTCTTTGGATTTGAGAAAGATAACCCAAGTAAATCTTGAAAAATCATCTACGACCACCAAGGTGTATTTCATTCCCCCTAAGCTCATGACTGGTATTGGACCGAAGAGATCCATGTGCAATAGTTCTAAGCATCGGGATGAAGATTTGCAGCCCTTGTTTTTGAAAGAAGATCGTACTTGTTTTCCATACTGACATGCTGAGCAAAGTTTTTCTTTTGAAAAATTTATTTTGGGCAAACCAGTTACAAGTTCATGTTTACTCAGATAGGCAATGTATTTAAAATTTAAATGATTTAACCTTTTATGCCACAACCAGTTTTGAGATGATTTTGAAGCAATAAAGCAGACTGGTGCATAAGGCTGATCGTTCCAACTGACTTTATATGTGTTTCCACATCGTTTGCTAGTTAGTATGATTTCATCAGTTGATGTTTTAACTGAGCATGAATTTTTATCAAATTGTACCGAGAATCCATTGTCGCATAACTGACTGATGCTAATCAAGTTATACTTCAGATTCTCTACTAATAAAACATCTTTAATAATAAAGTTACCATGGATAAGTTTACCCTTACCCACGGTTTTACCTTTGAAATTATCTCCGAAACTGATGTTTGGACCACTATATTTGGTCAGTTGAGATAGCATACTTGCATCTCCTGTCATATGTCGTGAGCAACCGCTGTCCAAATACCATATCGATTTTGTATTTGTACCTGTTACCGGCAAGCACACACATAATATGATTTGGTACCCATATCTATTTGGGTCCAAAACTTATTAGTCCCTTTGGAACCCATACATGGATTAGTCTAATTGACTTTCCAGTAGTCGTGTTCCGAATTATTTTTCTCGGCTTCTGTGTGTTAGGTGTGCGGTGTACAGATGACACAGTATGCATTTTAGCTTGGTTCAACTGATTGTTTAGTCTGTATCTTTTCTGGACTGGTTTGCAGTTATAATAATTTGAATAGTTCTTGCTAAATCTTTTTGATGAATGACTTTCTGAGTCAGTAGAGATTTTTGGACTGTAACCAACTCCATGTCTTCTGGCCTTGTACATTTTCTCAATTGATTGTTCATTCAGTTTGCTAGGCTTAAATTTTTCTTGTTCTACTGTTGATTTGACAAATTTAATGTATTTCCCTTTGTCCATGTTCTGTTTGGGTTGAGTATCTGTTGGAAATGTTTCACTTTGAGTATTGAGTCCTAATCCAGATTTATCAAAAACAGATTTTTGTGAATTTTGCATTTTATTCAATGCAGCTGATGACTTATTCCAAGATTTAATGAGCTTAGATTGTTCTGAGTTTTCAAGCATTAACTTTTGAATTAATGACTTATTTTTGTTTCTTTCTTCTCTTAACTCAGCAATTTCCCTTTTCAGACTCAACTCATCAAATGATTCAACAGTTTTGATTTTATTGTCCATGGGATCATTTTGCTTTGACTTTATTTCCTCAAATGATGATGCAAGTTTCTGGTACTCATTTACCATTTCATGCAATGTTAAAATAAGTTCTTCTCGTGTATAGTCAGTTGAACTAAAATCAAATATCTGTTGACTTGTAGATTTTGCTTCAGTATCATTGGCCATTAGACATTTGACTTCCTCTTCATCACTTGAGCTATATGAGATTTCTGGTTCTGATTCGTCGCTATCAGTTTCTTCCCATTTGGATTTGTTCTCTTCAGCTAATAGAACCTCATGTTTCTTTCTGTAGTTTTTCTTATCATCTCTGGGTCTTCTCTTATGCTCATATAATTTCTTTCTTCTGTCAGTTGATCCTTGACTGTCTTTTTAAGGTTTAGGACAGTCAGCAATGTAATGACCTGTTTTGCCACAATTGTAGCAAGCATTTGTTTCTTCTTTGGAATTATTTCTCTGGTATTGCTTCTGAAAGTTTCCTTGGTTCTTTCTCATGAACCTCCCAAACTTTTTGATGAATAATGACATAGCATCATTGCTTAACTGATAAGCAGATTTCTCGGCTGAACCAGTTGGTTCAGTTCTGACTACTGCTAGAGCATTTGTAGCTATAGGAGTAGATGGTTCTCCTTCTCTGCTCTGCAATTCAAATTCATAAGCCTTTAAATCAGCAAATAGATCATGAAGTTCGATCTGGTTCAAGTCTTTAGACTCTCTCATAGCCATAGTTTTGACATCCCATTCCTTTGGAAGGCCTCTCATCACTTTTAGTGCGACCTCTTTGTTAGTATACACTTTTCCAAGTGCATTTAATTCATTGACAATACTGCTCACCCTTTCATCATAATCATTCATTGATTCTCCAACCTTCATTCTGATATTGTCAAATTTCTGAATAGCAACAGAGAGTTTATTTTATTTTGTTTGGTCATTCCCTTCATATAACTGAATCAACTTTTCCCAAATTTCTTTTGTTGTTTTGCACATCTTTATTTTGTTGAAGGTTGCTCTGTCCAGTGTTTTGTATAGAGTATCTTTGGCCACATTGTCAAGATTGGTTTTTCTTTTGTCCTCAGTTGTCCACTCTTCTCTGGGCTTTTGAATTCTCTGTGGTGCCCCTTCAGTTATGGCGATTGCTGTATTTGCTTTTAGAATCTTCATGGGTTTGTCTGTTATGATATACCACATGTCATCATCTTGTGCAGCTAAGTGAGCCTGCATTCTGATTTTCCAGTCATTGAAATCTTCTCTTGAGAACATAGGAATTTTATTGAATGAAGTCATGCTTACAGATTTATAGATCAGAAGTATTCAAGAACAAGATTCAACTGCTCTGATACCACTTGATAGGATCGGTTGTCGTAACAAGAGTGTTTAGAAGGGGGGTTGAATAAACACTCACAATTAAAATTGTTCTTTAATAATATTTGAGTTCAGTTTCGTGACAAACTGAATCTCGGAATCTTGTTGGTCAATAACAATCAGTTAAACTAGAGTAGTTGCGGAAAGTAACTGACTGAAAGATAGAATACGAAACTGAAAGAAATATGCAAGAGTTGTTTTTGGCAGAGTAACAGCAAGTTTAAGATTGAGTGATCGTCTCTTATTTTTCCAGATGTTCTTCAGTCATATTTATAGACTTCTCTTTCAACGGTAACTTTGAGATGCATTTGAATTCTTGTATCCGTTGATTGCCACTTCATCATTCATTGGGCAATGTTCTCTTCATTGATTGTAATACGGCGTCTTAATTGCAATAGCCGAAATACGTTGTTCTATGCTATAATGATTGAGGTGCGGCTTTCCATATTCAGTTGAATGTTCTTTCCCGAGAAACATTCAGTTGAGATATCTGAAACTTATGCGGCTGAGTGTATTAACTGATCGGTTTCCAATTGATCACTTTTCTTCATTAGTTCAGCTGGTTTCAGTTGTTAAGTAATCAGTCGCGTCTTTCGCATATTCAGTTGTCTCATAATTCAGTTAGTTTTTTCAGTTTGTCAAACTCCGAAATTTGGTTTCCAACATTAGATGATATCGAGATGTTGTTTGATTCACTCGACTACACAGATGAACGAAGAGTGAAACTGATTGGGCATCAATTACAAGAAGTTGCAAAGAATTGGCGGATTACAACCAAGAGAGCATTGGAACAACGATGTACAGAAATTACTTGGAAAGTCTTTAAAATTGAATTTTATCAGCGTTTCTTTCCGGTGTCATATTGGATGGACAAGGGGGCAGAATTCGCAAACTTGAGGCAAGGACAGTTGAATATTGAAGAGTATGTTGCCAAATTCTCTACATTGCTACGTTTTGCGCCGCATGTGGCCGGGAATGATGAAGCCGTAGCTGATCAGTTTATCAACGGCTTAAATCCTGACATTTTTACGTTGGTGAATATGGGACGACCAAACAATTTTGTTGACGCTTTGAACAGGGCGAATGGCACCGAAGCTGGTTTGATTAAGCAGCGAGGAGCATCGTATGTTGCTCGGACTCTGAGACCTCCATAGCCTACCGCACAGTTTTCACAACCTCCTCCTAGATTCGAGAGTGGTGGTAGCAGCAGTTGTAAGAAAGATTGGTTGAAAGCCAGAGGGAAACAGTTCAAGAAATCTGGCAGTAGTTTATCCAGCTCCGGTGGCCCGAGACAGAGTGGTCCTAGCCAGAGTTACGCCGGTGTGTATTGCACTACTTGCGGTGGAAGGAATCCCACAGAGCAGTGCCAAAGAGTGGTGGGTAGATGCAACGTCTGCAAAAAACCGGGACATTTCGCTAGAGTTTGCCCACAGAGAGGTGCAAAACGATCTCAGAGTGTGGGATCATCTGGTTCAGTAGCTCAGGCGGAGAGACAGGCATCTTCTGTACACTCTTTTTAGCCCACACCTGCACAGTCCCGGTCGAGGCCAGGAGGAAGCCAGATGGTGAGCCAACCTCCGAGACAACAGGCCCGTGTGTTCGCATTGACTAAAGAACAGGCCCAGGACGGACCTGATGATGTTATTGAAGGTAACTGTTTTCTCTGTGGTTACCCTGCTTATGTATTGATAGATACTGGTGCATCCCATACATTGATAGCTGAACGATTTGCATTGATGCATGCCTTGCCTGTTGAGTCATTATCCACTGTAGTCTCGGTTTCTTCTCCTTTGGGGAGTGGTTTAATATCAGTGACTTCTGTTAGAAATTGTATGCTACAGTTCGAGGATAATGAGATTGAGTTAGATTGCATTGTACTTGGGTTGTCTGATTTTGATTGTATTATCGGTATTGATATGTTGACCAAGTACAGAGCTACCGCAGACTGTTTTCACAAGATTGTCAGATTCAGACCGGAAATGGCGGAAGAGTGGAAATTCTATGGTAAGGGTTCCAGATCTCGGATTCCTTTGATATCGGTATTATCTATGACGCGATTATTACGGAAAGGAGCAGAATGATTCCTGGTATATTCAGTAGATGTACTGAAATCGAGCCCTTCATTGGCAGATTTGCCAGTGGTATGTGAGTTTGCCGATGTTTTCTCCGATGAGATTCTGGGATTGCCTCTGGCTCGAGAGATAGATTTTAGCATTGATCTCATACCAGGTACCGTTCCTATATCCAGAGCTCCGTACAGAATGGCGCCAATTGAACTGAAAGAATTAAAGACTTAGTTAGAAGATCTTCTGGCCAAGGGATACATCAGACCGAGTGTTTCTCCTTGGGGCGCTCCAGTACTGTTTGTTAGAAAGAAAGAGGGTTCCATGAGACTCTGTATAGATTACCGGCAACTAAACAAGGTTACGGTAAAGAATAAATACCCTTTGCCCCGTATAGACGATTTATTTGATCAGTTGCAGGGTTCTTCTGTTTATTCCAAGATCGATCTGATATCTGGATATCATCAACTGAGGGTCAAAGATTCTGACATATCGAAGACAGCGTTCAGAACCAGGTATGTACATTATGAGTTTATTGTCATGCCATTCGGTTTGACGAATGCTCCAGTAGTATTTATGGGTCTGATGAACGTTGTGTTTCAGAGATATCTCGATGATTTCGTGATTATTTTTATCGATGATATTTTGATATATTCAAAGAATATGATTGAGCAAGCTGAGCATTTGAGAACTGTGTTGCGAATTTTGAGAGCTGAGAAATTATATGCTAAACTGTTGAAATGTTAGTTTTGGCTGAGACATGTTGTATTTCTGGGTCATATTATATCTGGGGATGGTATATCAGTTGATCCCAGCAAGGTTGAAGCCGTGATTTTGTGGCCGAGACAGAAATCAGTACCAGAAATCCGTAGTTTTATGGGTTTGGCAGGATACTATCGATAATTTATTAAAGATTTCTCCAGTATTGCGAAGCCGATAACACATCTGACTCAGAAGAATGCTCCGTTTGTTTGGTCTAAGGAATGTGAGTCCAGTTTCCTTGAACTGAAGAAGATATTGACCAGTGCACCGATACTAACTATCCCCTCAGGTACTGGTGATTTCGTTGTTTATTGTGATGCTTCTCATAGAGGACTGGGTTGCGTGTTAATGCAGCGAGGACATGTCATTGCCTATGCCTCGAGACAGCTGAAGACACATGAGACTCGCTACCCAATTCACGATCTTGAATTGGCAGCCATCATCTTTGCATTGAAGATATGGCGACACTATTTATACGGTGAGAAGTTCGAGATTTATTCTGATCATAAAAGCCTGAAATATCTGTTTTCACAGTCTGAGTTGAAAATGAGACAGCGAAGATGGCTTGACTTATTGAAGGATTTCGATTGTGAAATCAAATACTATCCAGGAAAGTCTAATGCAGCAGCTGATGCATTAAGTCGTAAGGTATGTTCCTTATCCTTATCGACTATTGGCATTTCAAGTTTGATAGAAGATTGTTGTTTGTCTGGGTTAGTGTTTGAGACAGATCGTAGACCATTGCGATTATATGCTGTTCAAGTCGAACCAGAGTTGATTGTTGAAATTAAAGAAGCACAGAAAAGTGATAAGAATATTCAGAAGTCGATTGAAATGGTCAGATCAGGGCATCAGTCTGAATATCAGGTTCGTGATCTTGTATTATATGTGAATAACCGTCTTGTGGTGCCAGATGTTTCAGATTTGAAACGACAGATATTAACAGAAGCACACTGTAGTCGATTTAGTATTTATCCTGGTGGCAGAAAGATGTACAATGATCTGAAGAAACAGTTTTGGTTGGAACAGATGAAGTCAGACATTGCAGAGTTTGTGTTTAGATGTTTGAATTGCCAACAGGCGAAAGCAGAAAAGAAGAAACCCGGGGGTTTATTATAGAGCTTGTCGATTCTCGAATGGAAATGAGATCACATTTCCATGGATTTCGTTACGAAACTACCACGTTCTTCCCGAGGCTGTGATGCGATTTGGGTCGTGATTGACAGATTGACCAAATCAGCATGCTTTATTCCGTACAGAATGACGTAGAGATATGACCAGATGGCAGAGATATATGTCCGAGTGGTGGTCAGATTACATGGTGTGCCGTACGACGAAGATCTTTTGTTGCTGTCGGAAAAAGAATAAGTCCTAGGCAAGATTCATTACCACTTTGTGAATTCTCGTACAACAATAGCTATCAGAAGAGCATTGAGATGGCACCATTTGAAGCATTGTATGGCAAGAAGTGCAGATCTCCTCTGTATTGAGATGATATCTCCGAAGTACCTGATATTGTGCCTGATATGATTCAAGATATGACGGAATAGGTGAAGCTGATTCAACAAAAAATGAAGACGGCTCAAGATCGACAAGCCAAATATACGAATATTCGGCGTAGACCATTAGAGTTTGAGCAGGAGATAGAGTATTCTTAAAGATTACTCCGTTTAGAGGCATTGTCAGATTTGGAAAGCGAGGAAAGTTGTCTCCTCGTTATATCGGTCCGTACGAGATTCTCGAGAAGATAGGAGGTCGTGCATATCGACTCGCCCTACCGCCTTCTCTATCTGGAATACATGATGTTTATCATGTATCAATGTTGCGGAAGTCTCTCCCTGATGATTCACATATTATTCATCCAGATGAGGCAAAACTCGACAACACTCTGAGTTATATTGAAAAACCGATTCAGATTCTTGATCGTAAGGAAAAACAGCTCAGAATGAAGACTATTCCGCTTGTGAAAGTTCAGTGGAGTCGTCATGGCATTGAGGAAGCTACTTGGGAGACCGATTCCGATATGAAACAGAGATTTCCAGAGTTATTTCACTGATGTGAGTTTTCTGTATATTTTCTTCTGTTATACCTTCTTATTGATATGATTTGATTGCCTGTGATTTCGAGGACGAAATCGTATCTTAGGGGGGTGAAATGTAATGCCCGGAAGTTTTATTTGTTAATCTACGATTATTGATTTATGATTAGACGTGATGATGAAAGGACCAACAGAGACACGAAATGAGATTGCATATGAGAGGGTATGTGCGAGGACAGAACACCTCGCACATATGCGCGACCAGGAGGCGCGCATATGCGCGAGATGGACAGAAGACCTCGCGCATATGCGCGAAGTGAGTGCGCGCATATGCGCGAGCTGTGCGGGAAGAATTGTGCGGAGAAAGTAAGTCTCGAGCATATGCGCGAGATGCTAAAGGAAAGACTGCCGAGACCAGTAGTTCTCGCGCATATGCGCCGGTTGATGTCGTGCATATGCGCGAGACGTGTTGTGTTAAGGTGAAGCCATTTGCCCCTCACCATGCATGATATATATATTTACAAACTTCATTTCTTCATAAACGACAGAAGGAAACAAGTAAGGGGCTAGGGAGAATTTGTAGAGTCTTGATACTAGAATTTGAATTGTAGAAAATCCGTCCGTTCGATTTTGAATCCGAGTACAATACTGTGTTCCTATCGAGGCAGACTTCATATAGACGTAAGTTTCTTATGTTTTTGATACGTTATTAAATTATGGTATTGTCAGAATCGGATATGATTCATATATGATATTCTTGACATGTTTGATATCGTAAAACCGAAACCAGATTGAAGAACAGATATCGTATGAAATTGTTATGATTTTCAAAGTTGATTTGATTGAGATGTGATATCAGATTTGTGTATTTGTTGATTATGAGATATGGGGATTGATACTTGAATGATATTGTATTGCTGGGTATATTGAAACTACGCTGTTATGTCGTCAAAATGTATCGAGATTGCATATTGGTATTCCTACGTTGAGTTGAAGGTTGATATTGTGCATCTTATACATGTATTTCAGATTGGTATTGAAGGTTTCGAAGATTGAGATTGATTTCATCCAACCAAACACCGAATAAAGAAAGGTATAAATCAATGTTTAACTGGTAGATACGACTCGAGTCAGATTGGACTGGAGTTTCCCTAAACCACATACTAGATTGTTTATGCTTTGATATGTTATACTTTGTCTATTGAGTCATAGAAATGCACTTGAGATATATGAGTCATTGGCAGAGTTGCCAAGTTACTAGATGTTCGGTGGGATCGATGTGCGTAGGAGAAGATTGACTCCTATTGTAGATATTCGATACAGAGAGGATCGAAGTCTAAGAATAACGTACCGCCACCCCGGTTGGGAGAGTATGTGGGAGATTTGTTAGTTCTTATTCACATCGGGATTCCTAGACTTAGATGTGAGTCAAGTCAAGAGTTGTATCTGTATTCACTAATGTGTCATAAATTATGATTCATATTCTTTGATACATGGTTTATGCTTTTGTATATGATCTATGCATTGCATGTATACATGTTTTATATTGAGATTTATTCTCACCGGAGTTTCCGGCTGTTGTCGTGTTTGTATGTGTGCATGGCAACAGGTGGGACGTGATCAGCATCGAGAAGAGCTTGAACGAGTGATGATTAGCGTGGTGATCCGGGCTTAGATAAGACAGTGTTGGTTTATTCTTAGAATTGTAGTAAAAAACCATAAACACTAGTTATGTGAATTGTATTTGAAATAAATTTGTACGTGGATCATATGTTGTAGACTTTACCTTTGATCTTGTATAATAAAGAAGTTTAACTTATTGTATGCTTGTCTATATTTTGGCTAGTAATGCTTTGATATAAGAAGTTTTTTTTTATCAAGTAGCATACACAATTGATCCAACTAGTCCCAAAGAATGATTAAGAAGAAGAGTTAGCACCCGGGTCCCCACATTTTCCCTCTCGACATCCCCATTCATATCCTCATATACTCAATAGTCACAATTACTTCACCTCCTCAAATGTTTCAGATTTTCATCACTTTATAAAATCATGCATTTAATATAATTTTTTTTTAAAAAACAATCATGCAACATATCTTTTAAAGTTAGCGTTTTATCATAAAATCCATAATCGTTTAAAAATAAACATTTTAACATATTAAAAATCCATAAACATTTCGAATAACGTTTTTACATCATAAACATTTAAAATAACATTTTGACATATTAAATCATAAACATTTAAAATCAATATTTTAACATCATAAAAATTCATAAACATTTAAAATAACATTTTTACATCATAAACATTTAAAATAACATTTTGACATATTAAATCATAAACATTTAAAATCAACATTTTACATCATAAAAATTCATAAACATTTGAAAGAATCATATTAGCTTGTAAAACAGCATTCAGGATACTGCCATGACGTTTACTAATTTTCGAGTTAAAATTACCGTTTTACCCCTAGACGTAAAATTTCACATTTTTGACTTTTTCTTAATTCCATTGACTCTAACATCTCCCAAATAATTATAAATCTTATATGAATTTTCTCGTATTTTTATTTAGCATAAACTGATGACTTTTAATTTATTCTTTAAATTTAGCATATTACGGCATTTTAATCTCGAATTACTTTTAATAATTATTTGAGCTTAAATATAATTTTTTATAATTTTATTAAGCTTAAATCTATGCGTTTCTATTAATTCTTTAATTAACGTTTCGTGCGGCGATAAAATCCCTGATAAATCCAAAACTCACTAATTTGATCCAAATTTTAAACATAACATTTTTAATATTTATTACACCCTTGGGAGCCATGAACCATACCCGTGGACCCATTGTTTCAGTTTTAGTTCTTAAATTCGAAATATTGACCCATTATCGAATAACCAGAGCCATCTCCCAATTCACTTGAGCCATGGTCGAGCCTCCTCAAGCCAAACCCGAGCCAACCCTCTAGGGACCCTACTGACCAAGCCCAGCCCAAAGAACCAGCCCTTGCCCGCTCAAAAACCTCCTGCCCCCTCACCCGATTTCATTTAAGTGTGTGGGTGTGTATCCTAGTTGTATAAGGTTTCCTAGTTGCCTTAGGACTCATCAAGCCATCTAACCACTGACCACCCATGACCTCTACTGACCCTAGACCAGTCCTAGACCTATCCTGGACCACCACTGAGCCCCTACCCCACGCAGCAAGCCACGCGAACAGCCCCAACATACCAACAGCGACCTGCTCACAAGCTCTTTTCTTCGCCCAAGACTCCTAGCAAGCAAGGGCTCTTTCAGCCGAGTCACCACCAAGCCCAACCCTTCCTAACCCTTACTGGACCGTCCTTGGACACCGTCTAGACCACCTAGCCCAGCTCTCAACTGAGCCACTCCCCTGAAATCTCGGGCGATCACCATCACCCTACGGGAAGAGTCCTACGCAGTGTGGACTCTTCCCTAGTCTGGTACACGAGTCCTAGCCATGCTAGGACTCTTCCTAGGACCCAGCGAAGTCCCAAACTAGCCCTCCTCAAGACCTGGTCGATCCCTTAAGCCCCATGCATCATAACCGAACTCATGAAGACAACACACAAGCCAACACAAACTTACGGTCCTTACTTTGCTGCCCATGGTTGTCAATCTTGTTTCTATTTCATTTTCAGCGTTATTCATGTGTTCTAAGACCCCTGAACTTGTGTAAAACTATCCATTTTCAATTCCTAATCATGGCAGTCCCTTATATACATGTAAATCATGATTTTTGGATCAAAACAAAGCTTTAAAAATCCACCTTTGATGCATGTACGAAAATATATCAAGGTGCTCTTGTTTTTCATGCAATTTCAAACATAAATACATAATATGGTGTGATGATGAGTAAAGGAAGAATATGGCGTGCCTTTGCGTTATTAACGCATGATAACTGCTCGAATTGATCAAATTAGTTTTAAAACAATAGTTACATAGTTAATAACACAAGATATGTTTATGGATGTTCGGAGACTTCAACTGCTCCTAAGTCACCCCTTCTACCACCTCGAGTTCTACTTTTAGACTTTGATTTATCCAAAGCTTTCTACAAATGTAAAGGCCCGTATTTCCTATTCGTAATTTTGCGGAATTATTTAAAAATTGTCTCGTTAAATAAATAACATGCATCATTCATCGAATAAACAGATAAATGAATTTAATTTTTAAAATAACAGCAGAAGTAAATATTGTTTTTCAACTCAACAACTTAAAAATAATTCAACATAATAAAACTGAGTTTGAACATAAAAAGGTGAATAAACTGAAACATGAGGTCCTCGGGTTCCTACTACTGCTGAACCAAGCTACCTCACCGGTCCCCGCCCTCAGTCTCGACCTCATCAGTACCTACAAAAATCAAGTCTAGTGAGTCTAAAGACTCAACATGTATATACCGTGAATAACAAGAAAATACATCATAAATTTTTGTGTAACGTAAAAATATCGTATCGTAAAGCATAAGGTGAAAATCGTGTCATGAGTAATTATAAATACGTGCATATCTGAAATCATACGTAAAAGATTCGCTCGATAGAGCCCTGTCATAAAATATCATAATGAGATTTTTCTGGTAGAGATAATGTTTCTAAGAAAGTCGCCTGTAACATAACATGAACGTCTGATCAGACTAAACCACAGTATACTGGGCGGTATAGATCACCACAGCCCTTGGACTGGATGTCCGTACACATACATAAACATAAACCGGTCGAAATTCACCGGGTAGAGATCCCATAAGCGTGAGGTGGCCACAAGACATATCGCATATATCTCAAAAATAAACACTTATATTTTATGCACGTAATATAATTATAACCATGTTTTTATCGAGTGAGTTGGATCATTCTCAGGCTCGCTGCGACCTAATTCTAACATGAGAAATATGCAAATAATTTCATCTTGGCAGAAACTTAATATCCGAACCAAAAACGAGACAAACACGACCAACAAACTAATTTCCAACTATGACTCCGTACCAACCCGAACCATCGTTTAGTCATGATTAAAATACACCTAACATGATGAAATAATTTTCATAAGAATTGTAATTCACGAAATTCAGTGAATGGAGGCCAAAATTTTGAAACGCTCTTTCGAGAGTCACTTTGACATATTGCACCGTAAATTCTCGTACGACTTCTAAACTTAACCAAATCAGGAACGGCCAAAAACATGACCTTGAGGTACTGTACAATCCAAAACCATGTGCTAAAAGCCAACCAAGAACTTGCACAAGCCTCCTGAACCGCAACAATGTTGCTGTCAAATTTCAGTGGCAGCAGCTGCCCTTGCTTCGCTTCGTTTACAAGGCTAATGGCCATTGGGGCTTGAACCACTGACCAGAGCCTCTTTACAACATCCTAAGGTGTGGATTGAACAATGGATAAGGGCCTTAGGCCAACCACAATCCAAGCAAACACCTAAGACAACACAAAGCTCCCACCCAAGAACCAAGCTGCGTGTCGTGGGGTGTGTTGCTTTATTTGCTGTCTTATATCATTCCAATGGCCACATGAAAGACCCTGGCTTGATCTAGACATCATGAGGTATTGTGTGAACCATGGCTAAGGGCTAGGAGCCAACCATCATCCACCCAAAAACCCCAAAACCAAAACCTCACTCACACAAAATCAGAAATGAACACCCATGGGACACTTGCATTGTTGGTGTAAAAATATGATGGATCCTTGAACCAAGCCTTGAAAGGTTGTCTTGGTCACGTCCTAGGAATGCCAAGGTAAGGTTACAACCATGGTTACAGGCCTTGTACCAACCATGATTCGAACAATCAGCTTAGAAAACCAACAATCCAAAAACGAGACTCAAAATGGCAACTATGTAAGAGTTGCTGTCAAGTCCCTTTCCTGCATGCATGGGCCGAAACCAATGGACCAACATGACCCTAACACACTCAAGTACATTCCTAGATGCAGCTTGGAATGCCTGGAAGTGAGCCAACCTTCTGAAATCACAAAAAACACTCAAACCGTGAGGTGCACAAAAATCGGCCGAGAAGGCCTGCACCAAAACTTTCGCATGGTTACTGTCAAAAATCGTGTTGCTCCTTAAATCATGAACATGTGATGTTTTAAAATACCTATAGGACTTGATTGAAGAGTAAAGAACAATATAAACATGCCTGAAATTTTTGTTTTGAAGAAAACAAACACTACGATGAACACGCCACGGCGGAGATGGAGTTTCCTTTCTTTTCTCTCTAAATCCCTAGCTGCTACTCACAATTTTTGCTGCTAGTTTTCTAATATTTTCTAATGAGATGAGGGTAGGGAGATGATAAGGAAATGAAGGGGAAGGTTACTAATTAAATGTGGTGTTTGAATGGCAAACAATATCTTTCTATTCTTGATTCTGTGGGAGATAAGTAATGATGTGTGATATTATTGGATTGAGGGAGATTTGATAGGTGAGTTGGCCGAGATTTGCTAGCAAAATGAAGGTAAAAATATTGTTTAGATCTTGTATTTTAAATCTTTAAAGTTTTAAACAGCCATTTTTTATTTTAGTGAATTAATAAATTAAATTAGGATAAAGATTTCTTGCATGGCATGGCTTGGTCTAACAATTTATTATTAAAAATGTTAGGTTTAACTTTCTTGAATAAATTAGACCTAGATAAATTTATTCCAATTGGCTACACATTTTAATTTAGTCTATTAACTAAATATTGGACATGAGAGAATTAATTAATAACTTAAGTCTAATTAATTAAATAAAATCTTAAAACATTCTCTATCATTAAAATAAATTATTCCTTGTCTTAAATTAAATTTAGGAATATTTTCTTATTATTAAATTTTCTCCCGATTCTCCAACTCCAGTCCGGCCTCGCGTATTTAACCGAAAAGATAAAACTAAACCTCTGCGTTTTAAAATAAATGATCAAATTTTAAAATGACTTAAACACTCCATAAATATATAAATTAAAAAATATTATTTTTAATTTAAATAATAGTAATTATGAATGGCTTATACGTAATCTGATTTAGCGGGTTCTACAAATCTCCCCCCTTAACAGAAATTTCGTCCTTGAAATTAAAACTCACCGAATAACACGGGATACCGACTCCTCATTTCTGGCTCAGATTCCCACGTAGCTTCTTCCTCCGAATGATTAAGCCATTTGACCTTCACTAGCTTAACCAGTTTGTTCCGAAGCTTTTTTTCTTGTCTGTCTAAGATTTGCACTGGTCTTTCTTCATAAGACAGGTTCGGAGTGAGCTGCAACGGCTAAAAGTTCAAGACATGCGAAGGGTTCGCCATATACTTCCTCAGCATAGAGACGTGGAACACATTGTGTACTCCGGCCAGATTCGACGGAAGAGCAACACGATAAGCTAACGTCCCAACCCTGTCGAGGATCTCAAATGATCCAATGAATCTCGGACTAAGCTTTCCTTTCTTCCCGAACCGCATGAAACCTTTCATAGGTGCTATCTTCACAAAAACATGGTCGCCAACGACAAACTCTAGATCTCTCCTCCTCTGATCCGCATAACTCTTCTGTCGACTCTGAGCAGTCCTCAACCTATCAAGGATCTTGACTATTACATCGGTAATCTGCTGAATAATATCCGGACCTCTCCCTACTTCATCCCAATGAATGTGTGATCTGCACTTACGACCATACAGTGCTTCATACGGAGCCATACCTATAGACGACTGAAAACTGTTGTTATAGGTGAACTCCACCAATAGCAACTTCGACTCCCAATTCCCTGAGAAATCGATGACACATGCACGGAGAAGATCCTCCAAACTCTGGATATCTCTCTCTAACTGACCATCCGTTTGAGGATGGAAGGCTGTGCTAAACATCGACTTCGTACCCACAGCTGAATGCAGACTCTTCCAAAAGGATGAAGTGAATCTAGGATCTCGGTCATATACTATAAAAACGGGAAAACCATGAAGTTTGACTATCTCTCGGATATAAAACTGTGCATACTGAATCATGGTGAAAGTCGTCTTAATAGGTAAGAAGTGCGCTGACTTGGTAAGACGATAAACAATCACTCAGATAGCATTTGACCCATGGTAATATTCTCCCACTTCCACTCGGGAATAGGAAGAGGCTTGAGCAAGCCTGCTGGTATCTGATGTTCCGCTTTCACTAGCTGGCACGTCAGACACTCGGATACAAAATGTCTGATATCCTTCTTCATTCCTGGCCACCAATACAGCAACTGCAGATCTTTGTACTTCTTCGTACTCCCAGGATGAATAGAGTACGGCAACATGTGGGCCTCAGATAAAATATCTACTCGAATAGAACCGTCGCTAGAAACCCACATCTTGTCTCGATATCTCACAATACCGTCGCTAACTGTATACAAAATACTGCCCTTGGCCTCATCTCTCTGCCTCCACTTCGCCAACTGCTCATCTGCTGACTGTCCACTGCGAATATATTCTAGAAGAGAATACTGAATCGTCAAAGTAGATAGACGGGGAACTCTACCTCAAGGATATGTCTCTAGTTCAAATCTCTGCATCTCAGACTGAAGGGGTCTTGGAACAATCAAATGAGCCATCACTGCGACTTTCTTGCACATTGCATCCGCAACTACATTAGCTTTGCCCGGGTGGTAGCTAATGTCATAGTCATAGTCCTTCACTAGCTCCAACCAACGCCTCTGACGCATATTCCGCTCTTTCTGCGTAAAGAAGTACTTGAGGCTCTTATGGTCGGTAAAGATCTGGCACTTCTCTCCGTACAAATAATACCTCCAAATTTTCAAGGCAAAAACTATGGCTGCCAACTCTAGATTGTGGGTAGGGTAATTCTTCTCATGGATTTTCAACTGGCGAGAAGCATACGCTATCACCCTCCCATGCTGCATCAACACTGCGCCTAAACCGAGCTTCGAAGCATCGGTATACAAAACAAAGTCTCCGGGCCCTGATGGCATGACCAGTACTGGTGCTGAGATAAGAGCTTGCTTCAAAGTATCGAAGCTCTTCTGACACTCATCGCTCCACACAAATTTCACATTCTTCTTTGTCAACGACGTGAGTAGAACTGCGATAGAGGAGAATCTCTGAATAAAATTCCGATAATAACCTGCTAGCCCAAGGAAAATACTGATCTCTGATGCATTTTGCGGTACAACCCAATCTCTGACTGCTGCAACTTTCGATGGATCTACCTCAATACCGCTGCTAGAAACGAAGTGTCCTAAGAACGCCACCTTCTCTAACCAGAACTCGCACGTACTGAACTTTGAGAATAACTTGTGTTTTTGCAAGGTCTGCAAAACTGCGGTCAGATGTCTACTGTGCTCCTCATGATTCTTTGAGTAGAAGAGAATGTCATCTATGAACACTATCACGAACTGATCAAGGTACGGCTGAAATACACGATTCATGAGATACATGAAGATCGCTGGCGCATTAGTCAAACCGAACAACATCACAAGGAACTCGAAGTGGCCATAACGAGTCCTAAAAGCAGTCTTGAGAACATCGGCATCTTTCACCTTCAATTGGTGATAACCCGAACGCAGGTCAATCTTTGAGAATACTGAGGCTCCCTGCAACTGGTCAAATAAATCTTCAATCCTCGAGAGTGGGTATTTGTTCTTCACTGTAACACTCTTCAACTCACGGTAATCAATGCAGAGCCTCATCGAACCATCCTTCTTCTTCACAAATAAGACTGGCACGCCCCATGGTGAAAAACTCGGGCGAATGAACTCCTTGTCAAGAAGTTCCTGAATCTACTTCTTGAGTTCTGCCATCTCTGTCGGTGCTAATCGATGCGGTGCTTTTGAGATCGGTGCGGTACGTGGCATAAGCTCAATATAAAACTCCACTTCCCGCACATGTGGCATACCAGAGACGTCATCAGGAAACACGTCTAGAAAGTCCCTAGCTGTGGGGACCCGGACGCTAATCATACTCTTAATCATCATTGAGAAAATTTAATCAATTATAATAAACATGGTCTAATTTTTTTTTAAAATACAGTATTAAATGCGGAATGTAATGGAATACATTCTAATATACATGTCAATATTAAAGTACAAGTCTTGTACTATATACAATCATTCAAACTAAGGTTTAACAACTAAATATCAAGTATCCAAACCCTATCTCAAATCAAGGTCCGTAGTCTCCACTCTAATCATGATCTCTCTCTTCATCTCCTCGACCCCGATCCTGTCCCACCTGTTGCCATGCACACATAAAACACGACAACAGCCAGATAACTCCGGTGAGAAACACATCTCAGTATAAATCAACGAAACATGCAATCATATAAACAATGTAAAAGCATGTAACAGATATCAGTAACATGTATCAAAATCTGAAACATAATCAATATAAAATCGTCAATCCGACTCGTGACTCCACGTCTCAGACTAGACTCAATCCTAGTCTAGGGATCCCGGTTTCCAGACGTTGGTATCCATATCGAACATCAGTAATAGAAGAAACTCCAATTCTATCCACTTCGATATAACCAAACATCCGGTGTATTGACCTATCCGTCAGAGAATTTGGCACTTTCGCCAAATCACTATCTTGTGACAATGTGCAATGTGCCAGTGACGATTTCTTCACTATCGGCACTTATGCCACAAGATCACTCGTCTAATACTCATCTAATACATGCTTTCTATAAATCAATAGAACAAGCATATCAATTCAAATCAATACACATAATAACAATAAGTATGCGATTTAGGAAAACTCAAGTATATCATATTCGAGTCGTTCTCCCGGTACCACATTGACTTATACCTTTCTTTTATGGCAGTTCTGACACCGTTCCCGTCTGGAATTCAAAGTCTGTCAACTCTCAATCTGGCAATGAAAATATCAATAATATCATATCAATATACTGCTCAAATCTATACCAATCTGATCAATCTGAATTCAACTCAAAATCAATGGCATAACGGCATACTCTCGATATTCCCGTCAACACAATCTCAACAGATATTAATTACAATCCATAACCAATATCCAAGACAATCTGTAATCAATTCATAATTCAAATCTGTTCAATATCAATCAATATACTCTGAAAGATCATAACAATTCCATAACCATTCTGTTTCTCAATCTGAATTTGATTCTACGATGTCTAACATATCAAGAACATCATATATGAATCCTATCTGATTCTGGAAATACCATAATTTCAAATCATACAAAAAACATAAGAAACTTACGTCCAGTTGTAGCCTGTGTCGATAGGAACACGGTACTGAAGTCGGATTCAAGATCTGACGACTATATTTTGTTCAAATCAAATTTTTGGACTCAAACTTGAAGCTTTCCCCTAAGGTATTTCGTTCCTTTCCTTCTTAAATTCTGAGGTGAAGAAGCTTTTTATATATATATATAATGCATGAAAGGGCAAGTGGCTTCATATTCTTACTGCACATCTCGCGCATATGCGCGACCTCAACTAGCGCATATGCACAAGACCTACTGGTCTCTGCGATAAGCCTCTCGGCAGCTCGCGCATATGCACGCCCTCGCTCGGCGCATATGCGCGAGATTCTCTGGAAATGACAATGTCTTCCCGCACAGCTTGTGCATATGCGCGCCCTTACCCCGCACATATGCGCGAGGTTTTCTGCCCATTTCGTGCATGTGCACGCATCCTGTCGCGCATGTGCGCGAATGATACTGTCCTCGCACATTAAATCTCACATGCAATCTCATTTCGTGTCTCGGAGCAATCCTTCATAATCATATCAACTCATCAATCAATAATAAAAAAATTAACAACAATTAAATCTCGGACATTACACTAGCAATTTGGACATCGGAGGCTGACTGACTGGGTGCTTTGGTAACAGATACAAAGGTTGCTAAAAATGCTCGACACCCTCTACGTATAAGCTTCCTAGCCTAGACACAAGGTATTATACGCGGTAAAGGAAAGTACTTGTCTGGTTCGAATAAGAACTGCTCTCTCCCAAGCGGTCGGACTAGAACAGATCTCCTTTGGAAGTCAATCAAAACTCTGTTCCTTAATAGCCAGTCCATACCCAGAATGATATCAAATTCTGGCATCGGCAGTATGATCAGATCCGCATAGACAAGATTACCATGAAGTTCGAGGTCTATGTCTCGGACCACATTAGTACCTGTCAGCTTCTCTCCAGAAGGCAGTACTACTGAATATGCTATGTCTAGCCTGATGGTCTTGACCTTGAGGAAATTTGCAAAGGTCTCCGAAATGAACGAGTGAGTAGCCCCTGAATCTATCAAGGCATTCGTAGCTGAATGAGCTATAAAAATTATTCCTGAAAGATTGGAACACTATGCTGAACCCAAGAATTACAAGAACTAAACTTATAGACATGCGAAGGTCAAAGTTCTCCTAACCTAAATTCCCGAAATTAACACTGATTAGAACATGCAATCCTATCACAATTCCAAAGTTCAAGATCTCAACCCAAACCATTAAATTCCAAATACAAACTTAAAGCTTTAAGATACCTATCCTGAGCATTGTCTTTGGGTTCGTCTCTGCTGTATGGAGGGTAAAAACTCTTCCTTGGATAGGCAGACTCCCCTGAGGGCACTCCTTCAGTAAGTGGTCAGGTCTATCACACCCCGAACCATATCTACAAACTCCAGTATGGCGGCGTGAGCACTTGGCACAGACGGGATACTCCGAGGCTCTCGAGACTACACGTCCCTGATGCTGCTATTGAGGAGGGCGGCATGGCGCTTGGACTGGTCGTTTGCCCTGGCAATCCCTCTCAATATCATTCAGATCCTTCTCTGCAGCTTGCGCTCTGGAGACAGCGATATCGTAGGTAGTAGGGCCAGCCACCCTAACATCGCGGAGCAAGATCGGCCGTAGGCCATCCAGAAAATCTCTCAACTTGGCTCCAGCATCATTCGCAATTAGGGGCACAAAATGGCAACCCCTCTCAAACTTATGGATAAACTCCGTAACAGTCATGTCTCCCTGCCTCAGGGTCATAAATTCCCTGGTCAACCTGGAACGCACCTCTTCAGTAAAATATTTAGAGTAGAATACCTCTGTAAAGCCCGTCCAGCTCAGAGTAGCCAAATTCAAGGATACAGATGCTCCTTCCCACCACAAGCGGCTGTCTCCTCCAAACAGATAGGTCGCACAATGAACCCTATCCTCATCTCCAAGCTCCATGAATTCGAAGATAACCTCAAGTGACTTAATCCAGCCCTCGCCAATCATAGGATCTGTCGTCCCTGAGAACTTCTTTAGTCTCATCTTCATGAACCGCTCATAGGTAGCCTCAGGCCCAGTCTGCCTGGCTACCCCTGCATTGTTCCCCGCAAACTGTGCGAAGAACTGAGTCATTTCGGCTAACATCTGGGCGTTCATGTCCTGTGGAGGGGGTGGTGGCAACTCCCTCTCTTGCCTAAGATCCTCACAATCCTCATGACGATACTCATCATCTCTCATGCGCTCAGGAATGCGTATAGGAGGCATGCTGCTCCATACATACAACCCATACGAAACCAACATGATTACTTCTATTATTTCTTTAAATTTAAATAAATACTGCATAATCATAATCTTGACATAAAACATCTCATGGAAACATGCTGTTAAAATATTTCATGATTTAAACGAAATGTGTAAACGTAAAACTTACAGACCGAAGACGTGACTTCATGAGATTCTCGAGGTCAGTAGTAGTACAACCCTTAACAAGAAAATAGGCTCTGATACCAACTGTAAAAGGCCATATTTCGCATTCGTAATTTTGCGGAAATATTTAAAAAATTTCTCGTTAAATAAATAACATGCATCATTCATCGAATAAACTGATAAATGGATTTAATTTTTAAAATAACAGCGGAAGTAAATATTGCTTTTCAACTCAACAACTTAAAAAAAATTCAACATAATAAAACTGTGTTTGAACATAAAAAGGTAAATAAACTGAAACATGAGGTCCTCGGGTTCCTACTACTGCTGACCCAAGCTAGCTATCTGGTCCCCGCCCTCAGTCTCGACCTCATCAGTACCTACAACAATCAAGCCTAGTGAGTCTAAAGACTCAGCATGCATATACCGTGAACAACAAGTAAATATATCATAAAATTTCGTGTAACGTAAAAATATCGTATCGTAAAGCGTAAGGTGAAAATCGTGTCATGAGTAATTATAAATACGTGCATATCTGAAAATCATATGTAAAAGATTCGCTCGATAGAGCCCTGTCATAAAATATCATAATGAGATTTTTCTGGTAGAGATAATGTTTCTAAGAAATTGGCCCGTAACATAACATGAACGTCTGATCAGACTAAACTACAGTATACTGGGCAGTATAGATCACCACAGCCCTTGGACTGAATGTCCGTACCCATACATAAACATAAACCGATCATAAGTCACCGGGTAGAGATCCCATAAGCGTGCGGTGGCCACAAGACATATCGCATATATCTCAAAAATAAACATTTTATATTTTATGCACGTAATATAATTATAAGCATGTTTTTATCGAGTGATTTCGATCGTTCCCAGGCTCGTTGTGACCTAATTCTAAAATGAGAAACATGAAAATAATTTCATCTTGGCAGAAACTTAATATCCGAACCAAAAACGAGACAAACGCGACCAACAAACTAATTTCCAACTATGACTCCGTACCAACCCGAACCAATATCGAACCATCGTTTAGTCATGATTAAAATACACCTAACATGATGAAATAATTTTCATAAGAATTGTAATTCACGAAATTCAGTGAATGGAGGCTAAAATATTGAAACGCTCTTTCGAGAGTGACTTTGGCACATTGCATCGTAAATTATCATACGACCTCTAAACTTAACCAAATCAGAAACGACCAAAAACATGACCTTCCTAACTCATTGAGGTACTGTCCATTCCAAGGCCATAGGATGAAAGCCAACCAAGAACTCGCACAAGCCTCCTGAACCGCAACAATGCTGCTGTCAAATTTCAATGGCAGCAGCTGTGCTTGCTTCGCTTTGTTTACAAGGCTAATGGCCATTGGGGCTTGAACAACCAACCAGAGCCTCTTTCCAACATCCTAAGGTATGGTTTGAACCATGGCTAAGGGCCCTAGGCCAATCACAATCCAAGCAAACACCTAAGACAACAAAAAGCTCCCACCCGAGAACCAAGTTGCGCGTCGTGGGGTGTGTTGCTTTATTTGCTGTCTTATATAATTCCAATGGCCATATGAACGACCCTGGCTTTATCTAGACATCATGAGGTATTGTGTGAACCATGGCTAAGGGCTAGGAGCCAACCATCATCCACCCAAAAACCCCAAAACCGAAACCTCACTCACACAAAATTAGAAATGAACACCTGTGGGACACTTGCATTGTTGGTGTAAAAATCTCATGGATCCGTGAACCAAGCCATGAAAGGTTGTCTTGGTCACGTCCTAAGCATGCCAAGGGAAGGTTCCAACCATGGTTACAGGCCTTGGACCAACCATGATTGGAACAATCACCTTAGACAACCAACAATCCAAAAACGAGACTCAAAATGGCAACTATGGAAGAGTTGCAGTCAAGTCCTTTTCTTGCGTGCATGGGCTGAAAACAATGGACCAACATGACCCTAACATAATCTAGTACATGCCTAGATGCAGTTTGGAACGCCTGGAACCGAGCCAACCTCCTGAAATCACAAAAACACTCAAACCGTGAGGTGCACAGAAATCGGCTGAGAAGGCCTGCACCAAAACTTTGGCATGGTTACTGTCAAAAATCGTGTTGCTCCTTAAATCATGAACATGTGATGTTTTAAAATAGCCATAGGACTTGATTGAAGAGCAAAGAACAATATAAACATGCCTGGAATTCTTGTTTTGAAGAAAACAAACACTACGATGAACACGGCGCGACAGAGACGAAGTTTCATTTTCTTTTCTCTCTAAATCCCTAGCTGCTACTCACGATTTTTGCTGCTAGTTTTTTGATATTTTTGAATGAGAGGAGGGTAGGGAGATGCTAAGGAAATGAAGGGGAATGTTACTAATTAAATGGGGTGTTTGAATGGTAAACAATATCTTTCTATCCTTGATTCTTTGGGAGATAAGGAATGATGTGTGATATTATTGGATTGAGGGAGATTTGATAGGTGAGTTGGCCGAGATTTGCTAGCAAAATGAAGGTAAAAATATTGTTTAAATCTTGAATTTTAAATCTTTAAAGTTTTAAACACCCATTATTTATTTAGTGAATTAATAAATTAAATTAGGATAAAGATTTCTTGCATGGCATGGCTCGGTCTAACAATTTATTATTAAAAATGTTAGGTTTAACTTTCTTGAATAAATTAGACCTAGATAAATTTATTCCAATTGATTACACATTTTAATTTAGTCTATTAACTAAATATTGGACATGAGAGAATTAATTAATAACTTAAGTCTAATTAATTAAATAAAATCTTAAAACATTCTATATCATTAAAATAAATTATTCTTTGTCTTAAATTAAATTTAGGAATATTTTCTTATTATTAAATTTTATCTCGATTCTCCAACTTGTGTCCGACCTCGCTTATTTAACCGAAAAGATAAAAACTAAACCTCTGCGTTTTAAAATAAATGATCAAATTTTAAAATGACTTAAACACTCCATAAATATATAAATTAAAAAATTTATTTTTAATTTAAATAATAGTAATTATGCATGACTTATACATAATCTGATTTACTGGTTTCTACAACAAATCCACTTAGCTTAGGACTTACACTACTGTCTAACTGATTTCCTAGCCTAGACTGAAGGCCACACTTTCAAGTCAACACTTGTTTAACGTTTATGCGTCAAAGACTACATACACAAGTTTAATGTCTTTGTGCAAGACTCACTTAACTTATCAATAAGCTCTACTCTCTGTATATGTGAGTGTGTGAGAATTTGTGAGGGCCCGTGCTCTTGATTAATTTTTAATTATCAAACAACTAGGATTTATTAGCGTAAACAACAAAAACGAGTAAAAACTTTCCATTTTGAGCCTACATAAATTTCGCATCGACCTCCCCGTAAATAAGACATACCTAAAATTTCAAAACAACACAACAAAAGACCAAATTTCAAAACAACATAAAAAACAGAATACCAATCGCACGCAGATCCAGCTAGGCTCGATCACACCAAATAAGATCCAACACTCAATAATACAACCATACAAATACACGAGGCATCTCCTTGGAAAATGACTCAATATATATAGTATAAATATCTGGGGACTCCCAAATCAAATCGACTCATTGAGCTTCACTGGAAGAAGCTCCGCCAGTTGCATCAGAACCAAATGTATAACCTGCTATGGGATCACAAAACAAACCACAGCAGCCCCGAGGGACAGGGGTCAAATCCCAATACGAAGATCAAATAAATTACAGCATAAATAAATGACATGTAATGAAATCAATGCATTGCAATGCATGTAAGGTGCCAATAATCTCAGGTATCAAACTTGATCTAGAGAAACAATAGCCAACTGTGGCCACATGTGCCAGGGGTGTAACGTGTCAAATACGCCCTCGGCCCTGCACATCTGCGTCAGGGGTGTCTGTCTGCAGAATTGTTCTTCCCTTCCGCTAGTCATCAAAGGTGTGACGCTTAAATTCCCTCGGCTCTGATGTCCAAATAACTCATCCAAGAGTAAACAGAAATCTCGAAAACAACGGAGTCATGGCTCGATATAAATGCGTGCTCAACAATGCATATAAATCCACAGATTATTCCAATATATTTAAAAACAAACAATTATTAAAAAATTTAGGAATAATCTTAAAATACAACCAAACAGCACAAAAAGCACATAAACACATAATTCTCATAAAATCACATCAATTAAATTACACGTCGTTATAGACGTTGTAAGAAATCGATCATCCGTACCTTAACCTTCAAATTAAATCACCAAAATAACTTATGAACTCGTTGGTGCTTCCTTACTACTAAAACCTGTAGCAAATAATTTATTACCATCAAATAAATATTCAACGTTTTTCCAAATACAAGTTACTAATTCCAGCTTGGACCTAAGCTTGGTTTTAAGGTCATAACTCAACCAAAACATAACCAAAACAGACTTATCATACATGTGTAGAAACCTAACTCAAAATTCCATATTTCATCAGAAGGCATCAGAAATAAATTCTACCATCTCGACACTGAAAACTGACCAAAAACAGAAACCATGAGAAATAAGTTCTGTAACAGATTTAGGTTCGACGCTTATGAGTATATAGTTCATATCTAACTCATCATTAACTGAAATTGATATTTGTCAGTTAGAAATGAAAGACAACTCAAATATCTAAGTTTTATAGAAGAAGCCATTTCCAGAATCTCAATAGATAAATCCTAGAATTATCAAGAAGACCCTACTACATACGCACTTCACGGCAGAAATCTATAACTGAGTAGTTTCGGCAAAATGAGTTTAACTATTTCAATATTGAATGGAATTTAATGATTCTTATATCAGTAAGAAGACAACACATAGCTTTAAGACTTATATTTGAATCATAAGTCCAGAATCTGAATGAATATAGGTCATAAACTCGAATTACAGTACCTATTCTATGCTGCTCCAACACAGAATTCCATTTTAACACATTTTGTAAGAAAAATCATATCGAATCCATTTCTAATTGGAATTCCATTTTGTTAGCAGCTACAGAAATATAGCACATTGATCAGTAAGTTCTATTTGAACCACAAGTCAAGAATCTTAGTGTACAAAACACACAAACCCGAAAATCAGAAGACAAATCTGTAATTCGAAACAGAAACCAACATCTTCTTCCATTAACAAATCCATGAACAAAATTTAAAACCTAGGCTTAGGGATTACTTAAAAAGCTTCCTCTGAACTGATCTGAAGCTAGAACCGGCCTTTACACACTCTAAGGAACCAAGAAAAATGGTTAGCAAGGAGTTGGAAAACGAAGAAACAGCTCGACAGAAACATGGTAGCAGTAGGAACAAGCTTTTCTACAATGATTATGGGCAAGGAGAGCTTAGGAACTACTGGACTTACTTGGCCGAACTCCAGCGACCTGCTAACTAGCAGCAAGGGGTGGCGAGAAGCTTCTCATGATGGAGAAGATAGTGGATGCAAGGAGAAGAGGCGAGAATCTTGAGGAGGAAATGAATTGGGTTGGGGAAAATGAGCTTCTTTCTCACATAACACACATGTATATATATACATATATCCAATGATTTAGCCCAATTGCTAGAATGTGACTCGGTTCAAGTATTACAACTCCATAGCTATAAAACTCCGATATATGTTTTAATATCTTCTAAAATGCCGTTATTTTCTAATACGTATTCTTAACACAATTAAAATTATCTGACTTAATTGTTTTAATTTATCATTGTAAAATAATTATTTCTAATTCTTGCCTAATATTGAATAATTAAATCCGGGTTCTCATATTCTCTCCTTCTAATAGAAGATTTCTTCCTCGAAATCTAACGTACACAACACTTATACACAATGCGGTTAGAACATTTAAAACTGATAATACATAGAAAAATCTGAGTACATGGAGTTATTCATCACATTTTCAAATAAGTGAGGCCACTTTTGACGCATTATAGCCTCTAACTCCCATGTAGCTTCTTCTATCACATGTCTACTCCACTGCACCAAAAACAAATGAATCGTCTTGTTCTTGAGTTGCTTCTCTTTGCGATCAAGAATTTGAACTGGATCCTCAACATAACTTAGGGAACTATCTAACTTCACATCCTCGGTACTCAATACGTGAGATGGATCTGGCTCATACTTCCACAACATCGATCCATGAAGCACATCGTGTATCATAGTAAAAGTATGCGGCAAGTCCAAACGATAAGCCAAAGTGCCAATCCTCTCAACAATCCTATACGGAACAATACAACGTGGAGCTAACTTCCCTTTACATCCAAATCTCATAGTACCAGGAAACAGTAATACATTCAAGAAAACATAATCGCCAGCCCAGAACTCCAAAGGCCGAGGCCTTTTATTAATATAACTTTTTTTGACAATCTTGGGCTGCTTTCATTCTTTTACTGATCAATAACTTTATCTTATATTTCTTGTACAAACTTTGGTTTATACATATGTCGTTCTTCTACATCTTCCCAACAAATCAGAGATCTGCACTTTTTGCCATATAAAGCTTCAAACGGTTCCATACCGATCGTTGTCTGAAAACTTTTGTTGTAATAAAATTAAACCAGAGACAATGATTCTTGCCTACCATCCCTAAAATCCATTACAATTGTTCGTAACATATCCTCTAGAGTCTGGATGGTTCTTTCTGACTGACCATCTGTTTGGGGATTATAAGAAGTGCTCATGGCCATCTTTGAACCCAAAGCTGATTGCAAACTACTCCAAAACTTCGAAGTAAACCTTGGATCACGGTCTGATATTATGGTTATTGCCACACAATGCAATCTTACCACATGATCAATGTATAATTTCTTCATTTTCTTGTAAGTACAAGTACAATCATATGGAATAAAATTAGCTGATTAGACAATCTATCAACAATCACCGAGCTTGCATCACAACCACGATTAGAATGAGGCAGTTGTGTCACGAAATCTGTAGCGATGTGCTCACAATTCCATTGTGGCACTTCAAAACTATGTAACATACCGCCAGGTATCATTCGTTTAGCTTTAACCTGTTGGCAAGTTAAACATTTAGCCACAAAATCAGAAATTTCCTTCTTCATACCTTCCTACCAATTATGAGCTCTCAAATTATGATACATCTTTTGATTTCCTGGATGAATGCTATGTCGGCTACAACGTGCTTCACGTAGTATAGCTTCTTTTAAATATATTAAATTAGGAACTACAAGTCTCCCATTAAAGCGCAAACTACCATCTTAGGCAACACTATACTTAACTGACTGATCTGTTTGAACCAATTCTTTCAATCTATGAATGTGCTGATCAGTTCACTGCGTTGCTTTAATGCTTGATAATGTCTGTGGCTTGACTTTGATAGATGAAACTATAAAGTAATCTACACTTGTTTGATAAGTCCATCCTGATGTTCCCAAGTGCTCGTGGACTTTAGAAATACTCAGAGATGTCAATATAGCATTTTGAACCTTCCTGCTAAGTGCATCTATAACTAGATTTATTCGCCCTGGTTGACATTGAATCTCACAATAAAAGTCTTTAAGAAACTCCATCCATCGACGTTGTCTCATGTTTAAATCGGGCTGATACTTTTGTCTTCCCGCATTAGGACAAACTCTCACATAATGTCCTTGTAATCCACATGTATGGCAGTCTCCCTGAACTCCTGTGCACTGGGTATTAAGATGCCTACCTCCACATCTCCCACAAGAATCTCGAACATGAACGCTAGATCTTCCTCCATGAGAACTGCCTGAACTAGATGAACTGTTGTAAGACTTCTTCTTAAACTGCTTTCCCTTAGCCTTGAATTTCTGCTGCTTCGGTGGTTGGTTTGACTGTGGAGGCTGATAAGGAGGTAAGCCCACTGGCATCTGAATGCTACTCTCGGACCCTTGGAAAGTAAAATATGGAACTTATTGTGATTCTCCCCAAAGCAAACTAGCATCAATATTATTTTCTTTCGCTACAGCTTCTGCATAAGGAGTTGGTGCTCCAGTCAAAACCAACGTACATATCATTCAATTCAGTCATTGCATAAAATGCGATAGCTTGGATCAATCAATATTAGAAACATGAGGTACGTAAGATAGAAGAGCATAAAATTGAGAAGCATACTCTCCCACTAACATATTTCCCTGAACTAGTTGGTTGAACTCGGCTTCCTTAGCAGAATAATAAGATGGAGGCGAGTATTCTCGAATAAAATGAGTACGGAATGCCTCCCAAGAAATTATCTGACCAGATTCTTGAATTGCTTTCTTTGTGGCTTCCCACCACAGTTGTGCTCGATCCTTGAGTTTGTAAACAGCTAACTTGAGTCTCAGCTCTGTAGTGTACTCCACCAAATTAAATAAATAGTTCATGCTCTTAAGCATTCCGTTGCCTTTTCACCACCTTCATTTCCAAAGAATTTTGGAAGACGCATATCTTGGAATTTAGCAATCACTAACTCCATTTCTCTCATTCTTTGGGTCAACATCTGAACTTCACGATCCACTTCCACATTCCTTGACCCATGCCTTTCTAGACGAATTGGTGGCTCCTGCTCCACCTCTACCTCTGTATTCACATTTTGATTTTCCCTTCTTCTAGGGTGGTCACGTGTTCCTCTACCAATACCCTCAGTTATCTCTACGTTCTGAGCTCCAGACTCTTAGATAACTTCTTTCCCCTTTCTGCCTCTTCCACTAGGTGCCATTCTACAAGATACAAGGATTATACAACTGGCAGAAAAATAATAATAAGTACTGAAATTTTTTAAGGAAAGTTAAAACTTACTTCACTACTAGCACTAACTCAGCTTAGTTAAATAATCATAACAAGCAAATCAAATAAGAGCAAATAGTAAATCAAAAACCCAATCATTTCATTTTTGTCTAAACTCGAGTGTCCTAAACTCTAATTTGAGAATACCCCAGTTATGCTCTGATACCAACTATGAGAGCCCGTGCTACTGATTAATTTTTAAATATCAAACAAACAGGTTTCATTAGCATAAACAGTGAAAACGAGTAAAAAATTTCCATTTTAGGTCTACATAAATTTCGCCATGACCTCTCCGTAAATAGGACATACCAAAAATTCCAAAACAAAATATTTATACTCGAAAATAGAGTTCCATAAAACAAACAGAATACCAATCGCATGCAGATCCAGCCATGCTCGATCACAACAGATAAGATCCAACACTCAATAATACAACCATACAAATACACGAAGCATCTCCTCGGCAAATGATAAATATATATAGTATAAATGTCTGGGGACTCCCAAATCAAACCGACTCACTGGGCTCCACAGGCAGACGCTCCGTCAGCTGCATCAGAACCAACTGTATAACCTGCTATGGAATCACAAAACAAACCATAGTAGCCCCGAGGGACAGGGTCAAACCCCAATACGAAGATCAAATAAATTACAACATAAATAAATGACATGTAATGAAATTAATGCAATGCAATGAATGTAGGGTACCAATAATCTCGTGTATCAAACCGGATCCAAAGAAACGATAGCAACAACTGTGGCCACATGTTCCAGGGGTGTGGCGTGTCAAATATGCCCTCGGCCCTTCACATCTGCGTCAGGGGTGTCAGTCTGCAGAGCTGCTGGGCCATTCCGCTAGTCATCAGAGTTGTGACGCTTAAACACCCTCGGCTCTGATGTCTAAATAACTCATCCAAGAGTAAACAAAAATCTCGGAAACAACGGAGTCATGGCTCGATATGCATGCGTGCTAAAAAACGCATATAAATCCACAGATTACTCGAATCTATTTAAAAAAAATCATATTTATTTCAAGAAATGAGGAATAATCTTAAAATGCATCCAAACAACACAATAGCACATAAACACATAATACGGATAGAATCAATCAATTCACATCAATTAAATTACACATCGTTACAGACGCTGTAAGAAATCGATCAATCCGTACCATAACCTTCTAATTAAAAAACCAAAATAACTTATGAACTCGTTGGTGCTTCCTTACTACTAAAACCTGTGGAAAATAATTTATTACCATCAAATATATATTCAACGTTTTTGCAAATACAAGTTACTAATTCCAGCTTGAACCGGCCAGTGCTTGGGATAAAAACCTTACAGTTATCCGTTTAGGGGCAAATCCCTTCAAGTTTTTCTTATTGGTTTTAAGGTCATAACTCAACCAAAACATATCAAAAACAAACTTATCATACATGTCTAGAAACCTAATTCAAAATTCCATATTTCATCAGAAGGAATCAGAAATAAATTCTACAATCTCGACACTGAAAACTGACCAAAACCAGAAACCATGAGAAATAAGTTCTGTGACAGATTCAGGTTCGACACTTATGAGCATAAAATTCACATCTAACTAATCATTGACTCAAATCAATATCCGTGAACTGGAAAAGAAAGAAACCTCAAATATCTAAGTTTCATTATAAGAAACCATTTCCATAATCTCAATAGATAAATCCCAGAATTATCAAGAAGACATTACTACATACGCACTTCACGGCAGAAATCCGAAACTGAGGAGTTTCGGCAAAATGAGCATAACTATTTCAATACTTAATGGAATTTAACGATTCTCATATCATTATCAAGACAACACATAGATTTAAAACTTTTACGTGAATCATAAGTCCAGAATCCAAATGAATATAGGTCATAAACTCGAATTAGTGTACTTACTCTACGCTGCTCCAACACAGAATTCCATTTTTGACACAATTTGGTCGAAAAATCATATCGAATCCATTTCTAATTGGAATCCATTTTGTCAGTGGCTAATCCATTTTGTCAGTGGCTACAAAAATATAACACATAGATCTATAAGTTCTAATTGGACACAAGTCAAGAATCTTAGTGCACAATACACACAAACCCGAAAATCAGAAGCCAAATCTGTAATTCGAAACAGAAACCAACATCTTCTTCCATAAACAAAACTGGAAACCTAGGCTTAGGGATTACCTTAAAAAGCTTCCTATGAACTAAGATGAAGCTAGAATCGACCTTTACATAGTTTAAGGAACCAAGAAAAATGGTTAGCAAGAAGCTGGAAAACGGAGCAACAACTCGACAGAAACATGGTAGCAGCAGGAACAAGCTTTTCTACAATGATTATGGGCAAGGAAAGCTCAGGAACTACTGGACTTACTTTAATATCTTTTAAAATTTTGATATTTTCAAATACATATTCTTAACACACAATTCAAATTATTTGACTTGATTGTTTTAATTTAGCACTTTGAAATAATTATTTCTAATTCTTTCCCAATATCGAATAATTAAATTCGGGTTATCGCAGAACTGGTGTATGAATACAACACGAAAGTGTTCTCACACACACATAATTTTTCTTGTAGACTAAGCAGTTGGCCATGCCCTACTTTTCTTATTTTCACACACTTCTTGTTGTTGGTATTGATCTTGTATTTATAGAGGCAATGTGACCGCACACCAAGACTCATCAAATATGTTCGTTGCCGTTTGAATTTGTTCTTGCCTTTAAGCTCTGCTGCAATGTTCACTATTCTACTTGTGCACAGCTGGATTCCACTTAGATAAGCTTGTCGTGTTTTGCAAACTGATTGATTCCTAACTGATGTTCTGAAATGGTCAGTTTAAATGATCTTGAACTGTTTGATGAAATTAGTTGGCTCGTCAGCTGAACTGATTTCACTGCTTCAGTTGAACTGGTTAGTTGAGCTCTTCATCAGTTGAGCTCTTCATCAGCTGGCCGGGCATCTGAAGGTCTTCTGCCAAACTACCTATCAGCTGAACAATCAGTTGAACTGGTCTTTGATATATCGGCTGAACTAGTTCAGTTTGAGCAGTCAGTTGGTACTTTAAGTTTGCAACTCGATAGATTCAGTTTTGGCTCATTAACTGGTCAATGCGAATCCAGATCAGTTGTAGTTTCTGCGCACTTAGGTAAAATCATTATAAACAAAATAACAAGCTTTGTTAACATCAAAATCAAGATATCGAACATGAAATGTTCTAACAATCTCCTCTTTTTTTATGATCACAAAACTTGAGCAATTAAAGTAATTTAAAAGTGTAAAATTTAACTGATTATCCCCCTATAAGGTCCAAAAATAAGACGACGTAATCCAACTGCATGCAAATCTAGGGAAAATGAGAAATATATAATTAAATTATTTTAATGCTTAAATTGATTATGTTTGTTATGTATACATGATTTTAAAGTAGTTTTTCTACTTGAATGCATGAATTTGTATTTTTAAAGGTTATTAGAAATGCAACGAGGAGTGGAGACCGGGAGCCAGATTAGTGAAGAAATGCAACGAGGAGTGGAGACCGGGGGCCAGATTAGTGAAAATAATTTATCAAATAATTATATTTAATTGTTTAAGAGACTGGTGTATTTTAAATGAAATTTTCAAATATAAGGTGTTTTGAGGTGATTTTATACGCCGAGTCGCAATTTTAAACAATTTTAGATTTTCGATAAAAATATGAATTTTTCGATAATTCGGCTATTATTTTCACAAAGTTTCCTTAATAAAATATTTTAAATATTAACTAAAGGGCTTAATGGGCCTATTATATTTTGATTAATGGGCCTAAGCTATTATTAGGTGTTTTGATTAAATATAAAAGCCAAAACCCTCCCCATTACCCATCACAATACACGTCAACCCCTCAAAATAATACATGGACTCTCCCTCACCACCACCAGCACACACATACACGAAAATTAAAGGAGAAATTCGCGTGGGTTTTGAGAGAAAATCAACAAGGGTCCATCTCGAGCTATAAAACACTAATATGTATTTTATTATCTTCTAAAATTCCGATATTTTCTAATACATATTCTTAACACACAATTAAAATTATTTGACTTGATTGTTTTAATTTAGCACTTTAAAATAATTATTTCTAATTCTTGCCCAATATTGAATAATTAAATTTGGGTTATCGCAGAACTGATCTATGAATACAACACGAATGTGTTCTCACATACACATAATTTTCTTCTAAACTAAGGAGTTGGCCATGCCCTATTTTTCTCTTATTTTCTGATCTTCAAACACTTCTTGTTATTGGTCTTGATCTTGTATTTATAGAGGCAATGTGACCGTACACCAAGACTCTTCAAATATGTTCGTTGCCGTTTGAATTTGTTCTTGGCTTTAATATCTGCTGCAACGTTCACTATTGTAATTTGATCGTACAATTTCTTTTATACCGTTGTGCGTGGTTGGATTCCACTTAGATAAGCTTTTCGTGTTCTGCAAATAGATTAGTTCCTAACTGATGTTCTGAACTTTTCAATGCAACTGATCTTGTACTGGTTTGGTGAAATCAGTTGGCTCGTCAGCTGAACTGATTTCACTGCTTCAGTTGAACTGGTCAGTTGGGCTCTTCATCAGTTGAGCTCTTCATTAGATGGCCGGGCTTCTTAAGGTCTTTTGCCGAACTACCTATCAGCTGGACAATCAGTTGAACTGGTCTTTGATATATCAGTTGAACTGGTTTAGTTTGAGCAGTCAGTTTGTGCTTTCAGTGTGCGACTCGATAGCTTCAGTTTTGGTTCATTAACTGATCCATTCAAATCTATATCAGCTACAGTTTCTGTGCACTTAGGTAAAATCATTAGAAAAAAAATAGTAAGTTTTGTTAACATCAAAATCAAGATTGCCAACATGAAATGTTCTAACAATCTCCTCCTTTATTATGATCACAAAATTTGAGCAATTAAAGTGATTTAAAAGTTTAAAATTTAACTGATTCTTCCCCTATAAGGTCCAAAAATAAGACGACGTAATCTAACTGCATGCAAATCTAGGGAAAATAAGAAATAAGTAATTAAATTATTTTAATCGCTTAACTTGATTACGTTTGTTATGTATACATGATTTTAAAGTAGTTTTTCTACTTAAATGCATGAAATTGTATTTTTAAAAGTTTTTCGAAATGCAACGAGGAGTGGAGAACGAGGGCCAGATTAGTGAAAATATTTTATCAAATAATTATATTTAATTGTTTAAAGTCTGGTGTATTTTAAATGAAATTTTGGAATATAGGGTGTTTTTAGGTGATTTTATATGATGAGTCGCATTTTTAAACAATATTCGATTTTCGACAAAAATATGAACTTTTCGATAACTCGACTATTATTTTTACAAACTTTCCAAAACAAAATATTTTAAATATTTACTAAATGGATTAATAGACCTATTATACTTTGATTAATGGGCCTAAACTATTATTAGGAGTTTTGATTAAATATAAAAGCAAAAACCCTCCCCATAACCCATCACAATACACGTCTACCCCTCAAAATAATACAGGACTCTCCCCCACCACCACCAGCACACACATACACGAAAATTTAAGGAGAAAGTCACGTGGGTTTTGGGAGAAAATCAACAAGGGTCCATCTCCGCTAACGTCCTCCGCATCGCAAGCCGTTTTTCGTGCGTATTAAATGCAAAGACATGCCATGATTCTTTTTCTTTTCATCTATCACACCCTAATATGTATTTAATTATGATTTGCATGAAAAACAAGTTTCCCTTTTAATTTATTTCGTTTTTATGCATATGCATGTGTTTAAAGTATGGTTTTTGCACCAAAACATAATGTTTACTTGCGTGAAGGGGGCTGCCATGATTAGGGAATGTTTGTGGAACGTTTTTACACGAGTTAAGGGCCCTAAGATGAACGTTGACAGGCTGCACATGGATTGAAACAAGCTGGAACCATGGGTGAACGTTTTATTGTCAATGGCTCGGTTTTGAGGGAACCACCATGCATGGCTTGGCATTGGCGTGACCAGGGCTGGGACATGGTCGGGTCAGGAGCGGAGTCATAGCCATGCTAGGACTCGAGCACAGAGGCTGGGAAGGAGTCCTAGCTAGCTACGACTCTATCAGAGGTTATTCACGTGGTGCAGCTGTGCGCAGGGACAGGGCTCGGCCTGGGTGGTTAGAGCTAGGCTAGGATAGGTATCCAGGTTCCTGAGAGAGTTCACGAGGGGCTGGGTTAGGGGTTGGCTTGGTGGTTAGAGTCCTAGCAGGTAAATCGAAGAGTGCTAGTGGTTCTACTTCTCCCGCGGCTTGAGTCCTTCGCACCAGGGACTGCAGCGAGCTTGGATTGGTCCAGGAGGGTTCCTATAGGGTCTGGTCAGGGGTTGGATCAAGGTGGCTTGGGCTTGGCTCGTGGAAAACATAAGATGGCTCGTGGGTTTTAGCTTAGGGTTTGAGAATTAGGTTTAAATTGGTTAAGGTTTGTATCGTGGTTCAACGGGGGCCGAATCATGGTTCACGAGGGTAAATTAAATATAAAAATTCCATGTTTAAATTTTGGATTTATTAAAGTTCGAATTTAATTCTGGATTAAAACGTATTACGAATTTATAATTAAAGAATAAACAAAATTCCATGAATTTAAGCTAAATAAAAATATTAGAAAATTTATCTAAGCTTAAATAATTATTTGTGATGGTATAGCGTCAATGGAAATAAGAAAAAGTCAAAATCGTGAAATTTTACGTCTAGGGATAAAACGGTCATTTTACGCCTGAAAATAGTAAACGTCATGACAGTATCCTTATTACTGTAAAATATGTTAATATGATTGTTTTAAATGTTTATGGAATTTTATGATGAAACGTTAACGCTAAAAGATATGTTTCATGCTTGGTTTAAATAAAAAAGATTTATGTTTAGGTAATTTTTATAAAGTGATGAGAATATAAAATGTTGAAGGAAGTGAAGTAATTGTGACTGATACGATGATACGATAATACGTAAGGCCAATGCTCAGTTGACGGGTGAGAGTGTCGCTGATGTCCCCGGCGCCCAATACTGTGGTTACATGTAAATGGAATTATCAACCCCTAATACGAAAGTCACAATTAATGATCTGAATTTAATGAAAAGAAAACGTTTATGTATATGATGAATATGAATATTTTATGATGATAAGAAAAATGTTTATTTTTATGCATGATTATGAATCTAATTTTAAGTATAAGTATTTTCACTGTTGCATGTGATGGTATACATATTATTTGTTATCAAGATTATGGTTTATTGAGTCTTAAACTCATTAGGTGTGATCAATGTATGTGAGTATGACGTTGATGGTATTAGATGTCTTGATGGTTGATCTTGCTGGAGTGAATGTGAACATAACCCAAGGACCAATGCTAAATTTTCTGCATTATGATTATGACTTATGATTTTAAGTTTTGTTAAAGATATTTATACGACTTTTATTACGCTCTGAGTGGTTTTTGACAGGTTGTTAGTTTTAGCTTTGTTGCTAAGTTAGGATTTGAAAACGTTTGACGATTTTAAACTATTTCCTTTGAATTTTGAAATATAGTTGGTTGTTTATTTTTAAAATGGTATCAAAAATATTTTTAGTATATGTAATTATGCATTTTAAAATTCGGCCAAGACTAGAAAATTAATAGAATATAAAAAAAAATATTTCTAGTGTATTTTAAAGAAAACGAGTATTGGACGTTTCGGTTGGTATCAGAGCAATGTTCTTGTAAAGGGTTGTGCCACCGTCAGTGCCGGGAAGCTCAGTCGTCAAGCCTCAAAATTTTAAGTTTATATGCTTTATATGATTTTTATGATGATACCTACATGATTACATGAATTATATGTTTTTGTCACATGTTTAAAATCTTTATGAGAATATATGTTTTATATGCTTAAAATTTCTAAAATGGATTAGTATATGTTGCATGATTAGAAAACTTAGATTTAAATGCATGTTGGTTACGTTAGAATTTGGAAAACGTTCAGATATAATGCCTACTAGACGCACACCTATTGCTGATAGGCAAACATAGAATGTTGAGGATCGTCATGTTAATGCACCTCCGCCTCCTAATGGGGATGCTACTATGCGTGCACTGGAGGGCAAGGCTCATTTCTTTGAGTGACAGTTTCAGCAGGATCCTAGGCCACATCACGAAATTTATGATCAGTTCCAGATGCTAGGGCCGAAGGAATTTTCTGGTACCACTGACCCAATTGCTGTTGAGTCTTGGATTCGAACACTTGAGGTGCACTTTCGCTATTTGAATATGGGAGATGCTGATCGCATGAGGTGTGCCACATATATGTTTAAGGATGATGCTTCTTTATGGTGGGAAGGAGCTGAACATGGTATTAATCTCGCTACTCTTACTTGGGCACGATTCAAGGAAATTTTCTATTGAGAAGTACTTTACTGCTGACGTCCGAGGACGATTGAAGAGGAAATTCATGACTCTCCGTCAGGGAGAAACTTCTGTTTCTGAGTTTGTGAGAAAGTTTGATAGGGGTTGTCACTTTGTAACATATTGCTAAGGATGCTACTGAGAAGCTCAGACACTTTCTGGATGGTCTACGACATATCATATGTCGTGACGTGATGATGATGCAACCCTTGGATTATGCTGCTCCTACCACCAATGAGTTTCAAGCCGAGCAATCTTTGAAAGAAATTGACTTTGAGATGCAACGCAAAAGACAGCAACACCAGCAGAATTCTCAGCCAAGTAAAAAGCCATACATGGGAGCTCCTAGACATCAAGGGCAGCAAAATCCCCAAGGTCAAGTCAAGAAGTCAGCACCACCAAAGCCACCACCACCTAGAGCACCAAAACCTGCAGAGAGGTTGCCATGCAAGAGTGCAGTCGCTTACATTATGCATGTGGGGATCTTTCAGATACTTCATATGCAAGGAGGAAGGACATAAGGCTGTGGATTGCCCAAAAAAGAAAACACCTATAGTGGGACAAGCTTATGTTATGCATGCCGAGGAGGCAGATATGACCTTTATCACCGGTAACCTAGTTATTTAACGTTTTTATATTTCCTTTATTGCACAAAATGTTAAATTGGTTATTAGAATTGATTTGGGATTAAGGATAACCTAGAGGAAATTAGGTTGTGTTCTCTACCTTAGTTGGAATTAAGGAAAGACATTGGAAACCATAGAATTGAACTTGAATTTTGAGCTTTAAGTATGCCAAGTATGTAATCATTTTCAAATGAAATTTTTAGGGCTTAAATCGAGGAAGATTAGGAACCAAGGGCATGACTAGGAATTTTCGAAAATTTGGAAGGACTAATATGCAAATTCTCGAAAATTGAAGGACCAAAAGTTTCGAAAATATAATGACCGAAATGCAATTAATCAAAATTTAGGGGCTAAATTGTTATTTCCGAAATTTTGAGGAAAAAATTGAAAATTTCGAAAACTTAAAGGACTGATTGTAATTTCTGAAAATGTAAGGACCAAAAGTGCAATTTTTGAAATTTAAGGGACCAAAAATAAAAATTTCTGAAATTTTAAGGGTCAATTTGCAATTTTCGAATAATTTCTGGGGACTAAAATGAAAATTTTGAAGAATTTAAGGGTCAAAAGCATTTAATCAGAAATTATAATGGGGAAATTATGGATTTTCCTCGGAACAGCAGGATCCAATCACTCTTCACAATTTTTGGGGAAATTAATGATACAAATTCCTTAAGCTTCAACACGAATAAATCTAA
Source organism: Primulina eburnea (assembly GCF_022965805.1). Classification (NCBI taxonomy): domain Eukaryota; kingdom Viridiplantae; phylum Streptophyta; class Magnoliopsida; order Lamiales; family Gesneriaceae; genus Primulina; species Primulina eburnea. Next base: position 990,331 of record NW_027331355.1, read on the forward strand.
AAGCGTTTTCGCCATAGGGAAGGATGTAATAGCCTAACCTTTATCATGTTAATCTCTATGGTTTATTGTTGTTATGATCATGTTTTATGATTTAATGTTTGAGATTATGTTAAATGGTTATTGTTTATGGTGTGGTTATTGAAATTAGATTAGAATGGTTATGGTTATGTTTATTGGAATAGTTGTTGGAGTTATGTTATATAATTGTGATTGGGAATGGTAATGAATGGGTAGAATAAAAAGTTGATCTTGAGCCAAATAGAAAATGGAAGTGCAGAAACAGTATGAAAAATGTGGCAGTAGTTGTGGTTTTTAGCATAGTGTTTAATATATTAATCCAATTGATGTGAGCACTTCCATTAGAAATAAAAGATATAAGGTTATAACTTTCATGTTTTGAGTTTTGTTAAAATCATTGTGGAAGACAAGCCAAAAGCACCACGAAGTGTGTCGTGTGTATCGTTGTTCTTGATATGACACATGTTGGGAGATTTAGCATAACTATTCACTCAGACCTTTAAATGACATGAGACCAATTGGTGATGAAAGCCAAGACATAGAGCTACAACTTTCATTTTTACCAGTTTCCCTAATTATGAAGGGAGCAATATTTGAGGAAGCTGTGCGCAGAACGCTGCAGGTGGCAGCGCCGAAACCCTGTGCCTAGGCGCTGGCAGGCACGAAGTGCCGGCGCCGCAGCGTCAAGAAAGTGGCGCCGCGGCGCTAGTTGTGTGAGTGGTGTGTTTTTAAAACACGTTTTTGGGGAAATGAAGGCTTATAATCACATTTCTAGACTCTTCTCTTCATTTCTCATTTCTTCTTCTCCCTTGCAACGTTCCTAGCTTTTCTCCACATAGATTTCCTCTTCATTTCTTCACTCCAAATTTAAGGATTATAGTATACTTCTTAGTTTCTCCTACCTAAATCTTCAAGCTTCGAGGTAAGAACATATTATTCTTGGAGTTTATAAGAGTTTGGAGTATTGAGGGTTAAGTTGGGTTCATGATTCATTTGATTATTGGAGACGATTTATGATTATGATTTCGATTATTGTTGTAGGATTTTCTTCAAGAACATCTAAGCATTCATTTGGTTTGGTAGTAAGTGAAAGCTTTTCCTTTGTGCTCACATGATTTATATATGTATCAAGCCATGTTATTGTCAATTAGCTCCTTCCATTGGCATATAATTGATATGTATAATATTTTATATAGTCATTTTTCAAAGATTACCATTGAATTCATTGACAAAGAAGCTATTAATTCATTTTTCCCACCAAGTGTTTGTCAAAATGTCTCAATGAGATTTCCTATGATTAAAGCCAAGGAATGATAGTTATTCATGCATGTCATTGGCCAATCACATGATTATGAATTATCCCTCACAGTTTTGATATTTATATCAAAGAGATACTTGTCACAGGTAACAGGTCACAGGTCACAGAACTGTCATTTCCTTCCTTTAATTCATGATATTATACCCTTTACATTGATTTGAGATTTATGATTCATTCTTTATTGCCATTGCCATAGTCATTTTCTAAGCCAAAAATGTGTATATGTAATTGCTATGTACAGCTTTTTACTTACTGAGTTTTATTCTCATTCCAGTTAATGTCATGTGATGCAGGTGATAAAAAGGACTGAAATGGATTGTTTGATGTGGGAGAAGTCATATAAGATGCCAGGGGAAAAACTTTTTGGTTTTTTCATTTTAAATTGTGGTGGAATGAACATATGTAAAGTTTTAAAATGTCATGTAGTTTGGTAAATGAATGGAAGGAAAAGTTTGTGTTGGCTTTTGGTTATGTTATGGATAATACATTGTGAATTATCATGTACATTAGTTATTATAGATGGTTTTTATGTAATTGTATATGGTATTTTCCCTTTGAAATGCTAAGGCTTCTGCGTATGTTATTTACTTAATTTAAATTTCATGGGAGTGTGGTTGTTTCAATTGGTATCAGAGCCATGTTCTTGGACCGTATATGACTTCTTCTACCTAGGACAATCCGGTATGTTTTCGATCATGCATCTATTGATTTTAACATTGAGCGTTGATCTTATTCCATTGTTATTGATGTATTTTCTTCCAATCTATGTTAAACTGAGCTTATGTGTAGGAAATGCCTCCTAAACGAAAGGTTACTGAAGGGGATGATAGGACCCCTACCACTAATAGGACTACCAACGTTGTAAATGAATTCAGTAAATTAATACAAGCACATGCAAAAGTTCATGGTGAAAAAATTTAACAGTTGTTGAGCCTGCATAGCATAACCCAGGGTCATGGTAAAGGAAGAGGATAGAGTAGAGTGGAAAGAACCGAAGGTAGTTCTTATGAAGTATTCAGGCGAATGAACCCTCCCGAATTTGTTGGTGGTGTCGATCCACTCGTAGCTCTTGAATGGGTTAAATAATTGGAGGCTATATTCGATTATCTGAAGTTCACTGATCGAGATAGAGTGAGTTGTACTGTGTTTATGCTAGTGAAAGCTGCTCGCATCTGGTGGGAAGCTACGAAAGTGACTGTCAATGTTCGCGAGTTAAAATGGGATGAGTTCAAAGAGATATTTTATGCCAAATACTTTTCAAGAGAAATTAAAGTAAGAAAGTTAAATAATTTCTTGCATTGAGCCAGGATTCCTTGTATGTTGCTGAATATATATTGAAATTTGAAGAAGAATGCGTGTTTGTTCCATTTATTGCTGAAAATGATAAAGACAAAGGAGAATACTTCATTCGTGGGTTGAAACCGGAAATTCGAAGGGATGTGCATATGGAAAAAGTGATCACCTATCAAGACATTGTTGAGAGAGCCTTACATGCCGAGCACGATGAACAAGAGATGAAAAGGAACGGCAGTTAAGAAGGCAAGCTTTTCAAGCTAGAGGGCAAGGAACAAGTACTAGTACTCGAGGTGGTTACAAAGGAAAAGACAAGATGGAACAACGCAATAAACCTTCTGCGCCTTCTTCAGATTATTGAGAGACCATTATGTCCTAAGTGTGGCAAGCCACACAAAGGTGAGTGTTTAGTTGAGAATGGCCGATGTTATCGATGCGAGAAAACGAGGCATACAGCACAAAAGTGTCCTCTCTCCTCTGATAAAGGAAAGGTTCAGGGCAGGATATTCACAATGACAAAAGAGGGTGCCAATCTTAATTCTTCAGTCATATCAGGTAATATTCTAATATCTGGCAAGGAAGCACTTACATTGATTGATACTGGTGCAAAGCATTCCTTTATGTTCGAAGTATTTATGCACTCCTTGTCTCGTGAGCCTACTATCATGCCTTTACAATTCAATATTATGTTGCCTTCTGGTGATGAGATTTGCCCTACTAGTATTCTTAAGGCATGTCTGGTACAGATAGGTTCGAGATTGTTGTATGTTGATTTTATTGTAATTCTGATGGTTGCTTTCGATGTTATTTTGGGTATGGATTGGTTATACACTTATCGTGCCGTGATTGACTGTGTGGAAAAGACCGTGATGTTTTTTTTACTGATGATCATGAGGGTGATGAATTTGTTGGGCTAGGGTCCTCACTAAGTATTCCCCTTATTTCTTGTCTCCAAGCTACGAAATTATTGAATAAGGGTTTTATTGGTTTTCTGGCCTTAATATCAGATGTGAATAGGGAAAGTAATGTGCAAATTCAGAATATTGATGCAGTTCAGGAGTATCCCGATGTATTTGATGATGATGTGCCTGGCTTACCTCATGATCGAGAGGTAGTGTTTGTTATTGAATTAAGTCCAGGTACAGCCCCAATTTCTAAAGCTCCGTACAGAATGGCTCCAACTGAGATGAAAAATGTAACGAACCGTACTTTGCTACTTAAAATTTGCGAAAAAATTTAAAATTTCTTAAATAAAAACATCCAAACGGTCGTCAACTCATCGTTCATAAAAATATCTTTGAAATCATCCATCACCAATAAAATTTTGCTAACAAAATGCTTGTTCCAAACATCCCTCACCAAAACATAAAATCAGAGTATTTTAAAACTTGCATAAAAATATTAAAATAACGTGGGCGGTCCTCGGGTCTAGCCTCCCGCTCAGTCCAAGCCTGCTCCTTGGTCCCCACCTCCTGTCTCCTCAAAGACATCCTCACCAGCATCAATCAAGTCTAGTGAGTCTAAAGACTCAACACGTATAAACTGGAAATAACGAATAATACGTAATAAAACCACATGCAATTTCGAAATAGAGCGTACATACTTAAACTTGATCTTGGAATAACTTGAACATACATACGTATCTTAGACGTGCCAAAACGTGAAACTTTCATAAACATGCTTGCATACTTGAACATACTTAAACATACATACTTCATAATTCTCTTTGCGTAGAGGCATGTTTCAAAGCAAGTGACCCATACATAATAAATGCCTGATCAGACAAACCGCAGTACTGGGCTGACAGGGACGTATCCACTGCCACATACATGAGATCCCCGTTCATAATTTAACGGGCTGGTTGGTCCCCGTTCCTAATTTAACGCTTTCCAACCACGATCTAACCCGTTCATAATTTAGCGGGGTGGAGAGGTCCTCGGCCACGTTCACCGACTTCCAAACCCATTCATAATTTGGTCACAAGACATTTAGCATACCTCAAAAACTTGAAATATTTTATTTTGCACGTCAACATACTTACATGGCATTGAGGGATTCGTTGGACTTCGATTGGGCCGTTGCTGTACATACTAATCATGAATTTACATGCTTAACTTGCATAACTTAGACGTAGGTAATCATGCTTACTTACGAGTTCATTCAATTCCTTAGGACGTTCTAAAATTCCCATGACATCAAACCCAGAACATGCTATATAAAATTTTTCCCAAAACATGAAGGACACGGACCTCGTGCCTAGGTCCGGGTAGGGGTCCGTGTTCGTGCGCTAAAATGTGTCGTGCAGAAGGAGGAAGGCACGGACCCCGTGTCTAGGTCCGTGTAAGAGTCCGTGTGTGTGCGCAAATTGACACCGAAAAGAATACAAAGGCACGGAACCCGTGCTCTGGTGCGTGTGGAGGTCCGTGTCTGTGCGCAAAAATGACGATCAAGAATAGACAAAGACACGGACCCCGTGCCAGGGTCCGTGTTCAGGTCTGTGTATCCTCGTTGGACGCGAACTCACGAAAATCCTGTACGTGTCATGCTTAACATTCTAGACTCGTTTGTACGGACCAAGAACCGACACCTCGAGACACATCCTAACATGCCAAAACATCGAACCAATTACATACAGGCACCCAAAGCAACGACGTTCACCCTACGACATATACAATTCAAAAACGTGGCAATTGACACCAAATCGGTTCCTACGACTTCTAGTGTATTCGAGTGCCTAACAACCCGAACTGTGACACCTCGACCCAATTAATAAAATACAGCGGAAATTTAAAAATTTTCTTTCAAAAGGAAGGAGGTTTCAAATTACATTTCCATAAAACATTTACATCCAAAATGAATACATGATCATTCAAATGATATAACAAAAATACAAAATATCATTCCTAAGATCATGTCCAAAAATACCAACAAAATAACATCTTCCTCCTTCTCTATATGCATATGACTCCGGCCCACAGTCAACGTCCCGGCCCGTCACTCTGATCTGCATCACATGAATAAACTGAAATGAGTATAAAACTCAGTAAGTGGAACTCTTACAAAGCAATAGACATAGCATACTCTGAAAATCATAGCTTTAAAAACATGAATACCATCAACTCTGAAATATGAATATCATATCAAGAATAATAATAACGATGGTATTTCTCTTTTCTCTGGTATGGATTGAGATCTATAGAGTATCTCTGTCTCTTACCTATATCCCATCGATATAACTCGACAACTCTGAGGGATATAAGCCTATGGTCGTTGATCAACTAATTGCATGCAATCTCTGACTACGTATCTATCAATCCATAAATCAATTTGAATTCTCTCTTTGGCATTTAAACAAACACTTTGTAAACTCTTTCCTCTTGTATTCCCTTTTTCAATAATTGAGACATAAAATGCCCCTAATATATATAACAAGTGTATCAATACATAAACATGAATCAAATGAAGGGAATAACACATTAAACCATTGAAATACCATACATATATTATCATGTGAGCACAAGAATGAAATTCCACTTACAACCACTTGAAACCTTGGTTCTAAACTCTTGGTTGAAATCCTTCAACAATAAACCATAAATCACACCATCAATAACCCAATAACCAAGAACCCATGCCAATTAATCCATAAAACCAACAATATAAACAAACCCATATCACATCTCCTCCAAAACCAAGAATAAACAACACCAAAAGCTTACCTTAGCTTCCTAGCACCAAGTAGAACCTTGATCTCTCAACAATTAACCACCAAGATGCAAGAATCAAAGGTAGGAAATGAAAGAAATGAGGGAAACCCTAGTCTTTAAGGAGAGAAATCGAAAATGGGAAGAAAGGAAATGAGTAAAGTGAACCAACTTATCCAATATATCACTTAAAAATCCCGAAACACGTTTCTGCTATGCGCGACCGCGGGTGCGCTCTTACCTCTACCGCGGGTGCGCTAAGCTCACGGCATCACAACCAAAATTCTGAAAATGACGACCGCGGGTGCGGTCCTAACTTACCGCGGGTGCGGTACCAATACACCGCGGGTGCGGTGTGTCTACGGCATTTCTACACAAAATGTTGCAATCAAGACCGCGGGTGCGCTGCTGCAAGGACCGCGGGTGCTGTCCCCTCTCGGCCAAGACAAAATCTAACGCAACTTAAATCGAACCGAAACGCTGATACTAAACATCTACCAACAACCACTAGCAACAACACCTCAAAACAATAATAACCAACAATACTAAAACCAATAAACACAACTCTTAACATCTAAACCAAATAACCCAATAAACATACGAAACTTAAACTGTACCGTACACCGGGATAGGCTATTACAATCTCCCCTCCTTAAGGGAATTTCGTCCTCGAAATTGACGTCACTGCACGAACAACTCAGGATACTTCTCTCTCATCTCAACCTCTGGTTCCCACGTGGCTTCTTCAATCAAATGATTCCTCCAAAGGACTTTAACGATGCCGATCTTTTTGTTCCTCAACACTCTAACTCTGCAGTCCAAAATCTGGACTGGAATCTCTTGGTAGGTCAAATTTGGCGTCAAATACAATGGCTCGTGGCGAAGAACATGGGAAGGATTCGCAATATACTTCCTGAGCATTGACACATGAAAAACGTTGGGAACTCTATCAAGATCTGGCGGCAAGGCTAACCTGTAAGCTCGATCACCGACTCTATCCAAGATCTCAAACGGGCCAATAAATCTCGGACTCAACTTTCCCTTCTTGCCAAACCGCATCACACCCTTAAGAGGTGCTATCTTCAAGAACACATGGTCGCCAACCTCAAACTGCAACGATCTGCGACGCACATCTGCATAGCTCTTCTGTCTCGACTGCGATGTCTTCATCCTCTCTCGAATAACAGCAACAACATCAGCCGTCTGTTGGACCAACTCGGGACCCAACATCTTCCTCTTGCCAACCTCATCCCAATACAAGGGAGATCTACACTTCCTGCCATAAAGTGCTTCATACGGTGCCATGCCAATCGTCGCTTGGTAGCTATTGTTGTACGTGAACTCAACCAAAGGCAACTTGGAATCCCAGCTACCAGGATAATCGATAGTACAAGCTCTGAGCATATCCTCTAGAATCTGAATAACTCTCTCTGATTGACCGTCGCTCTAGGGATGATATGCTGTACTAAATGCTAACCGTGAACCCATAGCTCTGTGCAAACTCTTCCAAAACTCTGAAGTAAATCTAGGGTCACGATCAGACACGATTGACACAGGAACACCATGAAGTCTAACAATCTCTGCTATGTACTCCTCGGCATACTGGTTCATGGAGTACGTCATATTGACTGGAAGAAAGTGCGATGACTTGGTCAACCGATCAACAATAACCCAAATGGAATTAAAACCTTTCTGCGTCCTTGGAAGACCAGTCCCGAAATCCATTGTAATATGCTCCCATTTCCACTGAGGAATCGACAATGACAACAATGTCCCAGCAGGTCTCTGGTGCTCAATCTTCACCTGCTGACAAGTTAGGCACTGAGAAATAAACATAGCAATATCTTTCTTCATACCTGGCCACCAGTAGAGTCTAAGAAGATCCTGATACATCTTGGTGCTACCTGGATGTATCGAATATGGCGCGGTATGTGCCTCTGTAAAAATGTCTCGCCGAATAACATCACTAACAGGAACACAAATACGGCCTCTGAAAGTCACCAAACCATCTCCATTCAATCCAAACTCTGAATTACCTCTCTCCTCTGCTCTAGCTCTCATCTCTGCCAACTGTAAATCACTGGCCTGCTCTCCACGGATCCTGTCCGTAAAAGTAGCCCGAATAACCAACGCTGAAAAACGAGCAATGGTCCCCGGAATTACCAAAGCTATCTCCTCTCTCTGCAAGTCTAACAGCAACGGCTGCTGAATCATCGAACTCAAGGAAGAACTCGACTTACGGCTCAAAGCATCCCCTACAACATTCGCTTTCCCTGGGTGGTAACTAATCGTCACATCATAGTCTTTGACAAGCTCTAACCACCGTCTCTGTCGCATGTTGAGCTCTTTCTGAGAGAACAAATACTTCAAACTCTTGTGGTCCGTGAAAATCTCACACTTTTCGCCATACAAATAATGTCTCCAAATCTTCAAGGCGAAAACCACAGCTGCCAGCTCCAAATCATGCGTAGGATAATTCTTCTCGTAGTCCTTCAACTGGCGAGAAGCATAGGCTATAACCTTTCCAGGCTGCATCAACACTGCACCAAGACCCTTCTTCGACGCATCGGTATACACAACAAAATCCTCTGAACCACTGGGCAGTGCAAGAACAAGAGTTGTCGTCAACTTCTCCTTCAACTCTTGAAATCCACTCTGGCAATCATTTGACCACTCAAACTTCACAGTCTTCCTCGTCAGATTGGTTAATGGCAGGGCAATATTGGAGAAATCTGAAATGAAACGACGATAGTAACCCGCCAAACCAAGAAAACTGCGTACCTCTGATACAGTGGTAGGGATATGCCACTTCTGAATCGCCTCAATCTTCGTCGGATCAACAGCTATGCCAACCTTCGAAACAACATGGCCTAGAAAAGAAATCTGCTCCAACCAGAACTCACACTTCTTCAGCTTAGCAAACAGTATCCTCTCTCTCAATAACTGAAGAACCACTCTAAGATGCTCTGCATGAATCTCTCTGGTCTTGGAATAAATCAAGATGTAGTCAATGAAAACAAGGACGAAGCTATCCAAATACGGCTTGAACACACGGTTCATCAGGTCCATGAAGACCGAAGGAGCATTGGTCAGACCAAAAGACATCACAAGAAATTCATAATGACCATACCTGGTCCGGAACGTTGTCTTAGGGATATCAGACTCCATAAATTTCAACTGATAGTAGCCAGATCGCAGATCAATCTTCGAGAACACGGTAGCCCCTTGCAACTGATCAAACAAATCATCTATCCGAGGAAACGGATATTTATTATTGATAGTCACCTTGTTGAGCTCCCTATAATCAATGCAAAGCCGCAACGACCCATCCTTCTTCTTGACGAAAAGAACCGGAGCTCCCCAAGGCGAAGAACTCGTTCGAATGAAACCTTTATCCAAAAGATCTTGCAATTGCGTCTTCAACTCCTTCATCTCTGTAGGGGCCATTCTGTACGGAGCCTTAGAAATAGGAACCGTACCCGAAACTAGATCAATCACAAACTCCACATCTCTGTCCGGCGGTAAACCCGGAACATCATCCTCAAACACATCAGAGAACTCCCTCACCACATCAATATCATCAATATTCAATTTCACATTCTTATCCACATCCACAATAGAAGCCAAGAACCCATCACATCCTTTAAACAACAACTTCTTAGCCTCAAGACACGAAATAAAAGGAAGGACCAACGAAGTACTTGCACTGGCGAGCATACCTCCCCTATCGCCATCATCTGCAAAAGTCACCGTCTTAGCAACGCAATCAATCACTGCACGATAGGTCGATAGCCAATCCATGCCAAGAATAATATCAAATGCAACCATTGGAATGACAATCAAGTCAGCATAAACCACTCGCTCATCAATTTGAACAGAGCACGCATACACAATAGATGTCGGGCACAACACATCCCCCGAAGGCAAAACAACATTGAACTGGAGGGGAATAACAGAAGGAACTATACCCAAAGATCTCAAAAATAGTTCAGACATAAAAGAATGAGTCGCACCTGTATCAATCAACGTCGTAGCTACTCTGCCTGAAATTAAAATAGTGCTAGAGATCACAGAAGAATCATGGTTTGTACCTTCTTTTGTCATGGTAAAGATGTGACCCTGAACCTTCTCTATACTTGCTCCTCTTGGACAGTCTTTAGCAATGTGGCCTGCAGTGCCACAACGATAACAAGTATGAGTGCCGAATCTGCACTCTCCCCGATGATGCCTGATGCACTTGGGACACAATGGCTTCTCGGGATCAGATGGAACTGTTGGTGGTCTAGGACTCGACTCTATCTTGCCTTTCCCCTTGAAACGATCTTTTCCTCTTTGATTCGAGCCCTGACCCCTCTGAGCAATGGCCTGCTGTCTAGCATGTCTCTCCCTGGTAATGTCTTTCTCGTCCTGCTCGGCTAACAAAGCCTTAGACACAATCTCCTTGAATGTCACAGCCTTAGACATGTTGATATCCCTCCAAATCTCCGCTCGAAGACCTTTGATAAAATGAGCACCTTTGTCATTGTCGTTAGAAGCAATGTACGGGGCAAACAGGCAACCCTCCTCAAACTTCAGAATGTACTCACCAACGTCCATACCCCTCTGTCGAAGCTCCAAGAACTCCGTCACCTTCCTCGCTCGAAGTGCGTCTGGGAAGTACTTGTAATAAAACAAATCAGTGAACTCTGACCACTTCAATGCCGGTAGATCAATACCAACCTTGGTCGTATTCCACCAAATACGTGCAGCCTTAACCAGCATGAAGACTGCACAACTGATTCTGTCCTTGTCCTCGTAGTTGAGATGATCAAAGATATCCTCGAGTGCCTTGATCCACTCTACGGCCACCAACGGATCAGTGCTACCTGCAAATTCTGGCGGATCCATCCTCTTGAAAGCAGAAAAGATCCCATCGGTACCAACAGCTTGGGCAACTTGACCTCTCACTTGACCTCTACCTTGGCCAGCTCCTTGCAACCGAAGCAACTGCTGGATCTGCTCACTATGGACTTTGGCTTGCTCTTTCAACAACTTGCCGAACTCATCGACAACTCTAGAGGAAGAACTATCCTCACCCTCTACAGCTTTCCTCTTAGGAGGCATACTCTACAATGTGCTCACAAAAAGTAAATCAATAAATAGCAATGAATAGATGTAGAAGAAGACATACCCGGACAGTTGAAAGTAGACGAAGTCATATGCATTGGTCCGAAGAACGGTGCTCTGATACCACTAAATGTGACACCTCGACCCAATTAATAAAATACAACGGAAATTTAAAAATTTTCTTTCAAAAGGAAGGAGGTTTCAAATTACATTTCCATAAAACATTTACATCCAAAATGAATACATGATCATTCAAATGATATAACAATAATACAAAATATCATTCCTAAGATCATGTCCAAAAATACCAACAAAATAACATCTTCCTCCTTCTCTATATGCATATGACTCCGGCCCACAGTCAACGTCTTGGCCCGTCACTCTGATCTGCATCACATGAATAAACTGAAATGAGTATAAAACTCAGCAAGTGGAACTCTTACATAGCAATAGACATAGCATACTCTGAAAATCATAGCTTTAAAAACATGAATACCATCAACTCTGAAATATGAATATCATATCAAGAATATTAATAACGATGGTATTTCTCTTTTTTCTGGTATGGATTGACATCAATATAGTATCTCTGTCTCTTACCTATATGCCATCGATATAACTCGACAACTCTGAGGGATATAAGCCTATGGTCGTTGATCAACTAATTGCATGCAATCTCTGACTATGTATCTATCAATCTATAAATCAATTTGAATTCTCTCTTTGGCATTTAAACAAACACTTTGTAAACTATTTCCTCTTGTATTCCCTTTTTCAATTATTGAGACATAAAATGCCCCCAATATATATAACAAGTGTATCAATACATAAACATGAATCAAATGAAGGGAATAACACATTAAAACTATTGAAATACCATACATATATTATCATGTGAGCACAAGAATGAAATTCCACTTACAACCACTTGAAACCTTGGTTCTAAACTCTTGGTTGAAATGCTACAACAATAAACCATAAATCACACCATCAATAACCCAATAACCAAGAACACATGCCAATTAATCCATAAAACCAACAATATCAACAAACCCATATCACATCTCCTCCAAAACCAAGAATAAACAACACCAAAAGCTTACCTTAGCTTCCTAGCACCAAGTAGAACCTTGATCTCTCAACAATTAACCACCAAGATGCAAGAATCAAAGGTAGGAAATGAAAGAATTGAGGGAAACCCTAGTCTTTAAGGAGAGAAATCAAAAATGGAAAGAAAAGAAATGAATTAAGTGAACCAACTTATCCAATATATCACTTAAAAATCTCGAAACACGTTTCTGTTGTGCGCGACCGCGGGTGCGCTCTTACCTCTACCGCGGGTGCGCTAAGCTCACGGCATCACAACCAAAATTCTGAAAATGACGACCGCGGGTGCGGTCCTAACTTTACCGCGGGTGCGGTACCAATACACCGCGGGTGCGGTGTGTCTACGGCATTTCTACACAAAATGTTGCAATCAAGACCGCGGGTGCGCTGCTGCAAGGACCGCGGGTGCGGTCCCCTCTTGGCCAAGACAAAATCTAACGCAACTAAAATCGAACCGAAACGCTGATACTAAACATCTACCAACAACCACTAGCAACAACACCTCAAAACAATAATAACCAACAATACTAAAACCACAACTCTTAACATCTAAACCAAATAACCCAATAAACATACGAAACTTAAACCGTACCGTACACCAGGATGGGCTATTACACGAACGACATGTCAAATAACAACCCAACATCATACTAATCATACCTAGACGCAGCAACGATCACCCGTCGATTCCCAACGAAGCCTGCAACAATAAAATCTCAAAACAAAATGCATCAACACATAATTTTCTGAAAAACGAAGTTTGAGCAGTCCCACGAAAAATGTCATGACTCACTCAATTTTTATCCAAATATTTTGAATTTATATCAAATCGAAGCTATCAAAAAATTCTACAATTTTTACGTTGAGAGTTTTCTCAGAATCCCGACCGAAAAATCTCAGTTTTCAAAAGAACAGCAAAAACGGGATTTGAGATCTAAACTTATTTCAAAACTGATCCAAATCGTTTTCCGCTCAAACAACGAACGTCACCCATGAATTTTTACACATAAATAACAACGCAACACATAATATGACGAGATCGATGCAGAAATAACAGAATATACGTGCCTTATGATATCAAACATTACCGAAAAGGCGTCACCGAAGCGGAGATAGAAGCGAGGTTGATCCGGGACGATTGTGCGACGATTTTCTTGCCACAAAAATACACGAAACCTGCTGGAACTCTAGTGGAGGAGGGGCGGATGCACTAGAGTAGGAAGAACCCTAGTTTTCTTCTTTTAAATTTATTTAAAATGAATGTGTGTGTGATGTGTGTGTTAGCGTGAGTTTTAGTGTGTGCGTGCGTGGTGTAGTTAAATTAGGGGAATTATTGCTTAATTAAATAATTAACACTAATTAAAATACTAACACTCTTTAAACTTTAATAAAATCCCTCAATTAAAATAACGCACACAAAAATGCTAATTTTAAAAGTTTTAAACCCTTAAATCACTAAACACATAAATAAGGCTTTAAAATGTCAAACTAAATAAATTATTTAAAATGCCCCTTCCTAGCTTTTAAAATAAAAGTACCGCATTTAATTTGCCAAGAATCGTCTCCGGTCTTTTCCTCGATCCCGCCTCAAATAATCGCCTGAAATATGAAACTCGAAAAAAAACATTTTAACATGCACCACATAAATAAAATTAATTTAAAATAATGCATTTAAATAAATCATGCACTACTAAAACTCATTTTAAAATTTAATAAATACTTTAATGATTAATTAAATGCATGGGTTATACGTGTACTGAATTTGGGCACTACAGTTCCTCCCCCACTTATAAAAATTTCGTCCTCGAAATTAAGTCTTACCAAACAACTTCGGGTAGCGAATCCTCATGTCCGCTTCTGACTCCCAAGTGGCCTCTTCCACAGATTGATTTAGCCACCGGACTTTGACCAACTTGGTCACTTTGTTCCGAAGTCTCTGCTCCTGTCTGTCTAGGATTTGGAAGGGTTTTTCCTCATAAAACAGGTCTGGAGCCAACTGCAACGGCTCATAGCTCAGAACATACGAAGGGTTAGCTAGATACTTCCTTAGCAATGAGACAAGGAACATATCGTGTACCCCGGCCAGATTCGACGGAAGGGCAACGTGATAAGCTAGTGACCCAACTCTGTCCAAAATCTCAAACGGTCCAATAAACCTCGGACTCAGCTTGTCTCTCTTCCCAAATCTCATTACACCCTTCATAGGTTCTATTTTGACGAAAACGTGATCACCGACGGCAAACTCGAGATCTCTCCTCCTCTTATCAGCGTAGCTCTTCTGGCGGCTTTGGGCAGTCTTCATTCTGTCTCGAATCTTGGCCACCACATCGGCTATCTGCTGAACTATCTCTGGACCAAGATCTGCTCTCTCACCGACTTCATCCCAATGGACCGGTGATCTGCACTTTCTTCCATACAAAGCCTCCTAGAGAGCCATACCTATAGATGATTGGAAGCTGTTGTTGTAGATAAACTTCACTAGAGGTAAATTTGATTCCCAAGTTCCCTGGAAATCGATCATACAGGCTCTCACCAAATCCTCCAAGATCTGAATCACTCGCTCAGACTGGCCATCTTTCTGCGGGTGAAAAGCTGTACTGAACAGCAATTTCGTCCCCATGGCTTCATGTAAGCTCTTCCAAATGGACGATGTAAACCTCGGGTCCCTGTCGGACACAATAGAAACTGGGAACCCATGTAAACGGACTATCTCCTTGATATAAAGCTCTGCATACTGCGTCATGGAGAAAGTCGTCTTCACTGGCAAAACGTGCGCTGACTTCGTGGGTCGATCCACAATAACCCAAATGGCATTAAAGCCTCTGACTGATCTAGGCAATCCAACGACGAAGTCCATCGTGATGTTCTCCCATTTCCACTCTGGGATTGGGAGTGGCTTAACCAATCATGCTGGCCTCTGATGCTCTGCCTTCACCTGCTGACAAGTGAGGCATTCAGACACAAATCTGTGGATGTCTCTCTTCATCCCTGGCCACCAATACAGAATCTGTAGGTCCTTATACATCTTGGTACCTCCTGGGTGAATAGAATACGGAGATGCGTGTGCCTATGTCAGAATCTCCTCTCTGATCGAATCAACACTAGGCACCCACATTCTTTCTCTGTACCTCACATTACCATCTGACACGGTGTAAAGAACACTGCCCTTGGCTTCGTCTTTCTGTCTCCATTTCAGTAGTTGCTCGTCTGAAGACTGACATGTCAGTATACGGTCTAGCAGAGAAGACTGGACTGTCAGATTAGATAGCCTTGGTGCTCTGCCCTCACGATAGACTTCCAAACCAAACCTCTAAATCTCAGACTGAAGAGGTCTCTGCACTGATAACTGAGCTATGACTGCAACTTTCCGGCTCAAGTCATCTGCCACAACATTAGCTTTTCCCGGATGGTAGCCAATCTTGCAGTTGTAGTCTTTCACTAACTCCAACCACCGTCTATGCCTCATATTCAGTTCTTTCTGTGTGAAGAAATACTTGAGATTCTTGTGATCTGTGAATATCTGGCACTTCTCGTCGTACAAGTAGTGTATCTAAATCTTCAATGCAAAGACGGCGTTGGCTAATTCTAAGTCATGCGTCGGATAATTCTTTTCATGCACCTTTAACTGTCTGGAAGCATAAGCTATCACCCAACCCTGCTGCATCAAGACTGTGCCTAAATCGAGCTTAGATGCATCGGTGTATAACACAAAATTCCCTTGCCCTGATGGCATGGCTAACACTGGCGCTGAAATAAGGTCTTGCTTCAACGTATCAAAGCTCTTCTGACATTCATCCCTCCACACAAACTTAGCATTCTTTTTGGTCAGTGCCATGAGTAGCACTGCTATCGATGAAAATCCTTTGATGAACTTACGGTAGTAACCGGTTAAACTCAGAAAACTGCGGATTTCCGATGCATTCTTCGGTTCAACCCAATCCTTAACTGCCGCTACCTTGGTTGGATCCACCTCAATTCCACTGCTAGAAATAATATGACCCAAAAACGCTACATTCTCCAACCAAAACTCGCACTTACTGAACTTCGCAAATAACTTGTGACTCTGCAAGGTCTGCAAAACTGTCTTCAAGTGTTGACTGTGTTTCTCACGGCCCTTCGAGTAAATAAGAATGTTGTCAATAAACACTATGACGAACTGATCAAGGTAAGGATGAAATACTCGGTTCATGAGGTCCATAAAAAATCGCTGGAGCATTCGTCAGTCCAAATGGCATCACTAAGAAATCGTAATGCCCTAATCTAGTTCTGAAGGCTGTCTTAGTTTTACTTTACTATGACCTCGAGTTCTGACTTTTCTCACAATTCCCAATATTAGAAATTGAGGTTCAAACATATTGTATCTTACCTTCCTTATACTATACCCGTAATGTTACTCGATCTATTACATTAGTATTTATGCAGTTCAATCTAAGAAATCTTAGCACCAAAAGTTACTGATCAACTTCTATCCTTGGTACTACACTCAAAAGTTAAACCTTATCTTAACCCCGTAATAATATTGACCTACGATCCTTGAATCGAGTCTTTACAATACGAAACCAACTTATGTAACTTAGCTGTTTACAAGTATATCCCAAATAAAGATTACTGCAAATCTTATATTTCAAGTAACACTAATCCATAAAATCCCAAAATATACAATATCGATATTCTGCTTAGATAATAAAAACTTCCTAGCATCAAACACATGCTTAAACTATTTCCTTCCCAATTACATTATAGTTAAGGCCTAAGACGCTTAAATCTTCCTCATTCGAACGAATGTCACAATTTGACGTATCCTCAATACTTAATTCATTATAACGTATAAAGCTTAAGAAGTTTTCCCCTGTTAATGGCAGACTAATTCTAATAAATCAACTTCACTTATAACCCACAGAATTCTAGAATCCTCATATAAAGATTTTGGATTTCTTCCTCGATAAAAATTTTAATATTCGACATTGCTAACCTATGTTGAATACAACTAATTCCCTTTTTATTTCACCCAATATCCCCATCTGATCACATATTCCATAAATTTGAAATTAAAACTTACACAACCCAAGTAGTCTTATACAACATAATTCTAGTACTCATATCCACTAAATCCTAAGTTTCTTAATGACTTGCAATCCGCAAAACAAGGTGCCTGATATGGCCTCTTGCCAAGCCTATCGACCTCAAGTCCCTTTGGTTCTGCCCTGCCGCCAAAGCTCTCGACACGGATAGGACCAGCAACTAAAACATCACGCCGCAAGATCGGCCGCAACCCATCCATAAAATGCCTCATATTCTCCCGGGCATCATTTGCCATCAGGGGCACAAAGTGACACCCCTTCTCAAATTTTCTGACGAAGTCTGCCACGCTGTTGCCTTCCTGTCGCAGCGACATGAACTCCCTGGTCAGGCGAGAGCTTACTTCTTCAGTGAAGTACTCGGAGTAGAAAACCTCCTTGAACTCATTCCACGTCAGTGTTTGTAAGTTCACTGACACCGACGCGCTTTCCCCCCAAAGCCTTGCGTCTCCAGTTCAACAAGAAGGTGGCACATCTAACTCTGTCAGCATCATGTAGCTCCATAATTGCAAAGACTACCTCGATGGGCTTAATCCATCCTTCCGCTATCATCGGATCAGTGGTCCCTGAAAAATCCTTCGGATTCATCCTCCTAAATCTTTCATATACTGCCTCCAGTCTGGGCCTCGCCCCTGTGTCTACTGCAGTCTAGTTCCCCGCAAACTGTGCGATGAACTGGGCCATCCCTGCAAGCATCTGAGCCTGCATATCTGGGGTGGACGAGGAGGAGTGACCCTCTCCCCATCCCGGGCTTTCCTATTCTCATCGCCTGCTTCACGCACAACCCTACGTCTGGGAGGCATACTGTTCTAACATTTACCCAACACGTAAACCCAACATGCATGTACATAATACCAATATAATAAGATGCACGTAGTTTGAACTTAAAACATGCACATGCTGAAATCATGACTTAATGCTTACTACATAACACAATTCAAAACTTTAAAATATACAGACTTGAGGTGTGACTTCGTGAGCTTCTTTCGTCTGACGGTAGGCATAACCCTTTACAAGAACACCGCTCTGATACCAACTGTAACGAACCGTACTTTTGCTACATAAAATTTGCGGAAAAATTTAAAATTTTCTTAAATAAAAACATCCATACGGTCGTCAACTCATCGTTCATAAAAATATCTTTGAAATCATTCATCACCAATAAAATTTTGCTAACAAAATGCTTGTTCCAAACATCCCTCACCAAAACATAAAATCAGATTATTTTAAAGTTGGATAAAAATATTAAAATAATGTGGGCGGTCTTCGGGTCTAGCCTCCCGCTCAGTCCAAGCCTGCTCCTTGGTCCCCACCTCCTGTCTCCTCAAAGACATCCTCACCTGCATCGATCAAGTCTAGTGAGTCTAAAGACTCAACACGTATAAACTGGAAATAACGAATAATACGTAATAAAACCACATGCAATTTCGAAATAGAGCGTACATACTTAAACTTGATCTTGGAATAACTTGAACATACGTACGTATCTTAGACGTGCCAAAACGTGAAACTTTCATAAACATGCTTGCATACTTGAACATACTTAAACATACATACTTCATAATTCTCTTTGCGTAGAGGCATGTTTCAAAGCAAGTGACCCATACATAATAAATGCCTGATCAGACAAACCGCAGTACTGGGCTGACAGGGACGTATCCACTGCCACATACATGAGATCCCCGTTCATAATTTAACGGGCTGGTTGGTCCCCGTTCCTAATTTAACGCTTTCCAACCACGATCTAACCCGTTCATAATTTAGCGGGGTGGAGAGGTCCTCGGCCACGTTCACCGACTTCCAAACCCATTCATAATTTGGTCACAAGACATTTAGCATACCTCAAAAACTTGAAATATTTTATTTTGCACGTCAACATACTTACATGGCATTGAGGGATTCGTTGGACTTCGATTGGGCCGTTGCTGTACATACTAATCATGAATTTACATGCTTAACTTGCATAACTTAGACGTAGGTAATCATGCTTACTTACGAGTTCATTCAATTCCTTAGGACGTTCTAAAATTCCCATGACATCAAACCCCGAACATGCTATATAAAATTTTTCCCAAAATATGAAGGACACGGACCCCGTTCCTAGGTCCGGGTAGGGGTCCGTGTTCGTGCGCTAAAATGTGTCGTGCAGAAGGAGGAAGGCACGGACCCCGTCTCTAGGTCCGTGTAAGGGTCCGTGTGTGTACGCAAATTGACACCGAAAAGAATACAAAGGCACGGACCCCGTGCTATGGTCCGTGTGGATGTCCGTGTCTGTGCGCAAAAATGACGATCAAGAATAGACAAAGACACGGACCCCGTGCCAGGGTCCGTGTTCAGGTCCGTGTATCCTCGTTGGACGTGAACTCACGAAAATCCTGTACGTGTCATGCTTAACATTCTAGACTCGTTTGTACGGACCAAAAACCGACACCTCGAGACACATCCTAACATGCCAAAACATCAAACCAATTACATACAAGCACCCAAAGCAACGACGTTCACCCTACGACACATACAATTCAAAAACGTGGCAATTGACACCAAATCGGTTCCTACGACTTTTATTGTATTCGAGTGCCTAACAACACCGAACGTAATGTCAAATAACAACCCAACATCATAATAATCATAACTAGATGTAGCAACGATCACCCGTCGATTCCCAACGAAACCTGCAACAATAAAATCTCAAAAAAAACGCACCAACACATAATTTTCTGAAAAACGAAGTTTGAGCAGTCCCACGAAAAATATCATAACTCACTCAATTTTTATCCAAATATTTTGAATTTTTATATCAAATCGAAGGTATCGAAAAATTCTACAATTTTCACGTTCAGAGTTTTCTCAGAATCCCAACCGAATAATCTCAGTTTTCAAAAGAACAGCAAAAACGGGATTTGAGATCTAAACTTATTTCAAAACTGATCCAAATCGTTTTCCGCTCAAACAACGAACGTAACCCATGAATTTTTACATATAAATAACAACGCAACACATAATATGACGAGATCGATATAGAAATAACAGAATATACGTGCCTTATGATATCAAACATTACCGAAAAGGCGTCACCGAAGCGGAGATAGAAGCGAGGTTGATCCAGGACGATTGTGCGACGATTTTCTTGCCACAAAAATACACGAAACCTGCTGGAACTCTAGTGGAGGAGGGTCGGATGCACTAGAGTAGGAAGAACCCTAGTTTTCTTCTTTTAAATTTATTTAAACTGAATGTGTGTGTGATGTGTGTGTTAGGGTGAGTTTTAGTGTGTGCGTGCGTGGTGTAGTTAAATTAGGGGAATTATTGCTTAATTAAATAATTAACAACTAATTAAAATACTAACACTCTTTAAACTTTAATAAAATCCCTCAATTAAAATAACGCACACAAAAATGCTAATTTTAAAAGTTTTAAACCCTTAAATCACTAAACACATAAATAAAGCTTTAAATGCTAAACTAAATAAATTATTTAAAATGCCCCTTCCTAGCTTTTAAAATAAAATTACCGCATTTAATTTGCCAAGAATCGTCCCCGGTCTTTTCCTCGATCCCGCCTCGAATAATCGCCTGAAACATGAAACTCGAAAAAAAAACATTTTAACGTGCACCACATAAACATAATTAATTTAAAATAATGCATTTAAATAAATCATGCACCACTAAGACTCATTTTAAAATTTAATAAACACTTTAATAATTAATTAAATGCATGGGTTATACGTGTACTGAATTTGGGCACTACAAAAGAATTGAAAAAATCAATTGCAGGAGCTATTAGATAAAGGTTTTATATGTCCTAGTTCCTCGCTATGAGGAGCTCCAGTTTTATTCGTGAAAAATAAGGATGGATCATTGAAGTCATGCATTGATTATCGAGAACTCAACAAGGTAACTATTAAAAATAAATATCCTTTGCCTCGTATAGATGATATGTTTGATCAATTGCAAGGAGCCACTGTGTTTTCAAAAATCGATCTTCGATCCGGATATCATCAACTGAAGGTAAAAACGGTGGGCATGCCGAATACTGCTTTTAGAACGAGATATGGCCATTATGAATTTTTGGTGATGTCGTTTGTATTAACTAATGCCCCTTCAGTGTTTATGGATTTGATGAAACGTGTCTTTAAGCTATATTTGGATAATTTTGTGATTGTGTTTATTGACGACATTTTGATATATTCTAAGACACGAGAACTTCATAGTGAGTATTTGAGGATCGTATTACAGACATTGAGGGAGAAGCAAATATATGCGAAGTTAAAGAAATGTGAGTTTTTGTTAGAACAAGTGGCGTTTTTGGACCATATTGTATCAAAAGAAGGAATAGCAGTCGATCCATCCAAGATTGAAGCTATTAGACAATGGTCCATTCCAAAGACAGTTTCAGAGGTACGAAGTTTTCTTGGTTTGGCAGGGAATTACAGACAATTCATAGCAAACTTCTCGAAAATATCATTGCCATTGACAAGCATGACATGAAAGGCTATCAAATTTGAATGGACCACAGAATGCCAACAAGCATTCCAAACTTTAAAAGATAAGTTAACTTCTGCCCCTGCATTAGTACTTCCCTGTGGTACTGAGGATTTTGTTGTGTATACAGATGCTTCAAACCAGGGGTTAGGTGCTGTGTTGATGCAACGTGGGAAAGTAATCTCTTATGCTTCTCGTCAGCTAAAAGAATACAAAAAGAATTATCTCACGCATGATTTGGAGTTGGCGGTTGTGGTATCTGCCTTAAAGATTTGGCGACATTATTTATATGGTGAGAAATGTGAAATTCTTACAGACCATAAAAGTTTGAGTTATTTTTTTCGCATAAGGAGTTGAATATGAGGCAGCGGAGATGGTTGGAGCTGGTAAAAGACTATGATTGCACATTAGCTATCATCCTAAAGAAACTAATGTTGTTGCAGATGCTTTAAACCGTAAATCCAGTTAATTATTGGGTTCCATGATTCAAAAACCGTTACTCGATTTGCAAAGGAACGAAATAACTCTGGTATCTCCAGGCACAGTAGATCAGTTATCTGCACTAGTTCTTCACTCTACTTTGATTGATCGAATTTTAAAGGAGCAACAATTGGATTTTCATTTATTAGAGTTGAAGAATAAAAATGATTTAATAGGAGTTTCTGAATTTGGTTTGAATCGTGATGGTTTATTGACCTTTCGAGGTAGAATTTGTGTTCCTAGGGGTGATGAAATTCGGAAAGATATACTTATTGAAGCTCATACAGCGCCATATTCAGTTCATCCTGGCAGTACCAAAATGTATCAAGATCTTCGACGTCTTTATTGGTGGCCAGGTATGAAGAAAGATATCATGTTATTTATTTCTGAATGTCTAACCTGTCAGCAGGTTAAGATTGAACATCAAAGACCTGCTGGAACTTTGCAATCTCTCCCAATACCTCAGTGGAAATGGGATCATATCACCATGGACTTCGTAACGGGACTTCCAAGAACACCAAAGGGTTACAACTCCATCTGGGTGATTGTTGAACGGTTAACCAAGTCGGATCATTTTCTTCCAGTCAAGATAACGTTTACAATGAACCAATATGCTGAAGTAGATGTAGCTGAAATTGTAAGACTTCCTGGAATCCCTGTATCAATTGGATCTGATCGTGACCCAAAGTTTACTTCTGAGTTCTGGAAGTGTTGCACAGAGCCTTGGGCACCAAGTTGGCCTTTAGCACAACATATCATCCTCAGAGTGACAGGCAATCTGAAAGGGTAATTCAAATTCTGGAAGATATGTTACGAGCTTGTACAATTGATTTCCCAGGAAGTTGGGATTCCAAATTGCCTCTTGTCGAATTTACGTATAACAACAGCTACCAATCTTCAATCGGCATGGCACCCTATGAAGATTTATATTGAAGAAAGTGCCGATCTCCATTTTACTGGGAAGAAGTAGGTGAAAGGA
This sequence comes from Primulina eburnea, assembly GCF_022965805.1. NCBI lineage: Eukaryota > Viridiplantae > Streptophyta > Magnoliopsida > Lamiales > Gesneriaceae > Primulina > Primulina eburnea. Next base: position 1,013,895 of record NW_027331355.1, read on the forward strand.
AGATGTTGGGCCCACGGTTGGTTCAACAAATAGCAGATGTTGTGGCATTTATCCAAGAGCGAATGAAGATTGCTCAATCTAGACAGAAAAGTTACGCTGATGTACGTCGACGGCCTTTGGAATTCGTGTTTGGTGATCATGTGTTCATTAGAATAGCTCCTCTCAAAGGAGTGATGCGTTTTGGCAAGAAAGGTAAATTAAGTTCTCGATACATTGGGCCCTTTGAAATTCTTGACAAGATTGGAGACCGAGCCTATCGTCTGGCATTGCCACCAAACTTGGATCGAGTGCACAATGTATTTTACATTTCTATGCTACGTAAATACCTTCCCAATCCATCTCATGTTCTTCGACATGAATCATTAGATGTTTTGCCTAATTTATGCTACGAAGAAGTGCCGATTCAAATACTGGATCGTAAGGCTAAAGTGTTAAGAAACAAAGAGATTGGTATTGTCAAAGTTCTTTGGAGAAATCAAGAGATTGAAGAGGCTACATAGGAGCCAGAGGAAGAAATGAAACAACGTTATCCGAGTCTATTTGATGGTAAGTAAATTTCGGGGATGAAATTTTTATAAGGAGTGGAGATTGTAATAGCCCAAACTTTATCATGTTAATCTCTATGGTTTATTATTGTTATAATCATGTTTTATGATTTAATGGTTTAGATTATGTTAAATGGTTATTGTTTATGGTGTGGTTATTGAAATGGGATTTGAATGGTTATGGTTATGTTTATTGGAATAGTTTTTGGAGTTATGTTATATAATTGTGATTGGGAATGGTAATGAATGGGTAGAATAAAAAGTTGATCTTGAGCCAAATAGGAAATGGAAGTGTAGAAACTGTATGAAAAATGTGATAGTAGTTGTGGTTTTTAGCATAATGTTTTATGTATTGATCCAATTGATGTGAGGTCACTTCCATTAGAAAGATTAGATATAAGGTTATAACTTTCATGTTTTGAGTTTTGTTCAAATCATTGTGGAAGACAAGCCAAAAGCACCCCGAAATGTGTCGTGTGTATCGTTGTTCTTGATATGACACATGTTGGGAGATTTATTATAACTCTTTACTCAGGCCTTCAAATGACATGAGGCCAATTAGTGATGCAAGCCAATACATAGAGCTACAACGTTCATATTTACCACTTTTCCAAATTATGAAGGGAAGAGGCATTTCTGGAGCAATATTTGATGAAGCTGAGCGTAGAACGATGTCGGCGCTAACAGGGCCAAAGCCCTGGCGCCTATTCGCTGCCAGAAAGTGGCGCCGCGGCGCTAGTTGTGCGAGTGGTGTGTTTTTAAAACACGTTTTTGGGGAAATGAAGGCTTATAATCACATTTCTAGACTCTTCTCTTCATTTCTCATTTCTTATTCTCCCTTGCAACGTTCCTAGATTTTCTCCTCATAGATTTCCTCTTCATTTCTTCACTCCAAATTTAAGGATTATAGTATACTTCTTAGTTGCTCCTACCTAAATCTTCAAGCTTTGAGGTAAGAACTTACTATTCTTCTAGTTTATAAGAGTTTGGAGTATTGAGGGTTAAGTTGGGTTCATGATTCATTGGATTATTGGAGACGATTTATGATTATGATTTTGATTATTGTTGTAGTATTTTCTTCAAGAACATCTAAGCATTCATTTGGTTTGGTAGTAAGTGAAAGCTTTTCTTTTGTGCTCACATGATTTATATATGTATCAAGCCATGTTATTGTCAATTAGCTCCTTCCATTGGCAAATATTTGATATGTATTTTGTTATATATAGTCATTGTTCAAAGATTACCATTGAATTGATTGACAAATGAGGTATTACTTCATTGTTCCCATTAAGTGTTTGTCAAAATGCCTCAATGAGATTTCCAATGATTAAAGCCAAGGAATGATAGTAATTCATGCATGTCATTGGCCGATCACATGATTATGAAGTATCTCCCACAGTATTGATATTTATATCAAAGAGATACTTGTCACAAGTAACAGGTCACAGGTCACAGAACTGTCATTTTCTTCCTTTAATTCATGATATGATACCCTTTACATTGATTTGAGATTTATGATTCATTCTTTATTGCCATTGCCATAGCCATGTTCTAAGCCAAAACTATGTATATGTAATTGCTATGTACAACTTTTTACTTACTGAGTTTTATTCTCATTCCAGTTAATGTCATGTAATGCAGGTGATAAAAAGGACTGAAATGGATTGTTCGAGGCGGGAGAAGTCATATAAGATGCCAGGGGAAAGATTTTTTGGTTTTGTCATTTTGAATTGTGGTGGAGTGAACATATGTAAAGTTTTAAAATGTCATGAAGTTTTGTAAATGAATGAAGGAAAGGTTTGTCTTGGCTTTTGGTTATGTTATGGATAATACAATGTGAATGATCATGTACATTAGTTATTGAAGATGGTTTTGATGTAATTGTATATGGTACTTTCCCTTTGAAATGCTAAGGCTTCCGCATATGTTATTTACTTAATTTAAATGTCATGGGAGTGGGGTTGTTTCAGAGGATATTCATTATACACTGTCAGATTCGGGAGCTATACGCTTAATTTAAATGTCATGGGAGTGGGGTTGTTTCAAAGGATATTCATTATACACTGTTAGATTCGGGAGCTATACACTCTTTCATATCCGAGACTTTTGTTTAGGGACTGAATATTACACCTGAGGATATGGGATTAGGTTTCAAATTTATATTCCTTCCGGTGACCAAATGATCACGTCTAGTATTGTGAAGAATCTGGAGCTTCGGTGTGAGACCTAGGGCCGAAGAGGGCGGGGAGTTATCGTCGGTGCCATGAGGTTGCACGGACAATGAGCGGCTCTTGGCAGGCTTCTAGGCGGAGGGAACATGAATAAACCGATCTTACACCGGAAGGAGAGGGATTCCGAAACTTTTCAGGTATGGGATTATGCAGTTGAAGAGGGCTTAAAAGATTTGATATGTACTACTCATATCAAAAAGGTGCGTCTTCTTTTCAAGAGTTCATCACATAAAAACTCCAAAGTTAAGAGTGCTTGACTTGGGGCAATTTTGGATGGATTACCCCTGGAAAATGTCTTGTGGTACGTGTGAGTGAGTACATAAGCACGCTAGAAAGACTCGTCTTGGTACAGTGAAGATAGTCTTTGAATCAGGGGCGTTATCGATGGTATCAGAGCCGACCTCTTCGAGTACGGTGTGGTTCGAGGACGAATCAAGCAGAAGCTAGTGGGCATGTGAGGCCCGGGGCCGAAGAGGGCGGGGCTGATCGCCGGTGCCATGAGGTTGCACGGACAATGAGCGGCTCTTGGTAGGCTTCTAGGCGAAGGGAACATGGATGAACTGATCTTACACTGGAAGGAGAGGGATTCCGAAACTTTTCAGGTATGAGACTATGCAATTGAAAAGGGATTAAAAGATTTAATATGTACTACTCATATCCAGAAGGTGCATCTTCTTTTCGGTAGCTCATCACATAAAAACTCCAAAATTAAACGTAATTGACTTGGGGAAATTTTGGGATGGGTGACCCTCTGGGAAGTTTCCTGGGGTGCGTGTGAGTGGGGTTATAAGCACGCTGAAAAGACTCATTTTGGTACAGCGAGGACAGTCGTCAAATCAGGGACGTTATATTCGGTTATTTAAAGATGTGGTTCGGGCAAATCTTATCGTATTCTCTATGCCTGAATTTGACATCATACTTGGTATGGATTGATTATCAACAAATGGAGCTTCGATAGATTTTTGTAAGATATCCGTGTCTATTCGACCTCTTAGTGGGAAATCTTTTATCTTTGAGGCGGCGAGGAACAAGAAAATGCCGCACATTATCTCTTGTCTACGTGCGAGGAAACTTATGAGACGAGGATGCCAAGCTTTTCAAGCATGTGTCACTACAGAACATGCTCCTATCAGTCAGAAGTTAGAGGATGTTGATATTGTCAGAGATTTTCCTAGTGTCTTTCCTGAGGACGTTTCTGACATTCCACCTGACCGTGAGGTGTAATTTCTATTGAGTTGATGTGAGGCACTGTACCTATTTATAAAGCACCTTATCGTCTAGAACCCGCTGAAATGAATGAAATAAAAGATTAAATCCAAGAATTGCTAGACAAGGGTCTTATTTGCCCTAGTTATTCTCCGTGGAGCACACCTGTGTTGTTTGTGAAGAAGAAGGATGGTAGTATGCGACTCTGTATCAATTATCGAGAGCTGAATAGATTCAGTATCGATAATAAGTATCCTCTGCCTGAAGACTTATTTGATCATTGCAAGTAGCATCGATATTCTTGAAGATTGGTCTTCCTTCTGGATTCCATCACTTGAAGGTAATAGAGTCCGATGTTCATAAGACATCGTTTAGGACTCGATATGAGCACTATGAGTTTATGGTCATGCCATTCGGGTTGACCAATGCGCCAACGATCTTCATGGATCTCATGAATCATATATTTAAGCTGCATCTAGATCGGTTTTTTATAGTCTTCATTGATAATATTTTGATCTATTCGAAGAATAAGGAAGAGCATAGTCGGCATTTAAGGACAGCACTGCAAGTACTGCAAGATAGAAAATTATATGCAAAGTTCAGCAAGTGTAAGTTTTGGCTCGATAGAGTGGCGTTCTTAGGCCACATTATTTCTAGAGATGGAGTCAAGGTTGATCCAAGTAAAGTGGAGGAAGAATGGACAGTACCAAAAAGTGTAACTGAGATCCAAAGTTTCTTGAGACTAGCAGGCAATTATCAAAAGTTTATTCAGAGATTCTCATCTATTGTGGTACCCATGACTTCCTTGACAAAGAAGAAAGCAAAGTTCGTATGGGAGTCCGAGTGCCAAGATAGTTTTAACAAGTTCAAGCAAGCCTTGATTTCAGCAGTAGTGTTATATATGCCATCGGGGCAAGAAGAGTATGTTCTTTATACCGACACATCTAAACTTGGTTTGGCACAGTTCTGATGCAAAATGACCGAGTTATAGCCTATGCGTCGAGACAGTTTAAAGCTCACGAGAAAAAGTACCCCACACATTATCTCTAGCTTGCAGCGGTAGTTTTTGCATTGAAGATTTTGAGACATTACTTATAAGGGGAGAAGTGCAAGATTTTCACCGACCATAAAAGTTTGAAATACTTATTCAACCAAAAAGAGTTGAATACGAGACAATGAAGACGGCTTGAATTGGTGAAAGTCTACGAATGTGAGATTATCTACCATTCAAAAAAAGCTAATGTAGTGGCAGACGCATTGAGTTGAAAGGCAGCAGTTATTACTCAATTATCATTTCAAAGACCGCTGCAGTCTGAGATTCAGCGGTTTGAGCTTACAGTATATGCTAGGGGCGAGGCCCCTAATCTTGCCACCTTGACAGTATAGTCGACTTTGAGAGATATAATCTGTGAGGGACAGTATACTGATGAGCAATTGTAAAAGTGGAGATTGAGGGATGAAGCCAAGGGCCGGAAGTTGTATTCTAAGGTGGATGGTATAGTTCGATATCTAGATCGTTTATGGGTTCCTAGTGACGACTCTTTGAGGGAGCTCATTATGAAGGAAGCTTAATCGAGCAAAACTTGCACTTTAATATCCTTAACAAAAATTTATAATGTTCAAGATCGAAATGATCGCAAGTGCAGGATGTCAAGCAATAGTATAATGTGCGAAAGTACGAGTATCGTTCCACCAGAGACTGTATTTTGTAATTATTATATCCAATTATTAACTCTTTGGCAACGAAATTTGAATGATTGTTTATTTCTATTATGTTTAAATAAAAATTCAATGAAAAAATTCAAGAATTAAATAATGAAATATATAAGCTAGAATGGTTAATTAAAATTCAATGAGAAATGAATTTGTTGGGAATCTCGGTTCACCTACCCCTTGTCATTTACTTAATTTGTTCGATAGTGATCTACGCTTCCGACAAAATTCCATATCCAATTGAACACGCCTTCTCGAGTTATGCCAAACTAATTCTACTCAATGAAGTAATTAAATCTCTTTAATTATTTATCACAGGTGAATTGCATGTCGTTCTATGAAATCTTCTAGCTTTCATCCTATCTAAAACAATTAAATCGACAGGATATACAAAGTTATGAAACTGGACCAATACGTCTTCTACCATACCTCTTGGCACTTTAACAGATCTATCGGCAAATAAAAGTGTTACCGAAGTCAGTTTTAACTCGCCTAGATTGAGTTCTTGATAAACTGAATATGGAAGTAAATTCACACTAACTCCAAGATCAAGCAAGGCTTTTTTAATCTTTCGCTCTCCAATAATACATGAAATAGTAGGACGACCAGGGTCTTTGTATGCTACTGACTTGTGTTAGGTGGATTAAAATCATGGTAAGGAGTTGATTTCCCAACTCTTACTTCATTAAATCGAGACATGAGTTTGCATTTTTTTTGTTAGTAGTTCCCCTCGGAATTTATGCTCAAATTCCCAATTTATGTACCCAATATAATAATAAAATCAGTTCATTTTATGCCAAAAATAATGTTGATATGATTTCTTGTTTAATCGGCCAAAATCATGTGAATAAGTTTATTTATAAGTCTCACTTAATATGAATTTGAGTTAGTAATAAAATATATAAGGTTCCCTAAGAGTTTATGCCAATATGCTCTGATTTTATATGCATTTTGGCCATTTTACGCCATAATTGCATAATAGTATGCTAAAATCAGTTCTTTTTATGCCAAAAATAAGGCTGACATGATTTTTTTTGTTTGATTGACCAAAATCATGTGAATAAGTTTATTTGTCAAGTCTCACTTACTAAATATGAAGTTGAGTTAGTAATAAAAGATATACGGTTCCCCTAATAATTTATGCCTGGATGCTCCAATTTTATACTGCATTATGTTTTTTTTTTCCTAATAAACATAAGACACCATGAACTAAATTCTTTGCATAAAATAAGTTAGTTTTGGCACAAATTAAAACAATTGTTGTATAATTTGTTCGCAATTTGATAGATAACGTCATAGTATAAGCATAAATTATGAGAGAAACCACAATTCTCTTGACTCGAACTTATATGTCTTATCATCAATTAGTTAACTTTAGGAAAATTATTATTAGCACAAAATATAATAATTTGGGCATAATATCTTAAAAATATAATATGACTAAAATTGAGCATAAAACATGATAATTTGAACACAAATATGCAAAGAACCCTTCGTTGTCTTATCATTAACTCATATAGATATTTGATGAAAAAGAGTTGAGAAATGAATTTATTACCATGATTTTGGTCTACAAAAACACAAGACCGTGTGAACAATATATAATAATCGGGTATAATATATCGCAGATATGGTATAATGTGGCTACAATTGAGCATAAAATATGAGAATTTGAGCATAAAATAGCTAGGTTAATTTAGGCAAAATTAAAACATTTGCAGTATAATTTGTTTGAAAATACAACAAAAATGATCGGGCTTGAAATGTCGCTACGAATACAAACAGAAAACACTAATATGTAAAAGAATAAATCACAAATAATATCCTTAAATAAAAATAAATCGCAAACATCCAAATGAACTATCCATTGGAGAAAATTATACAAAATACCAATCAATGTTAAAGTTGAAAAGTGCACGTTAATATTATTCTAAACACCAACACATCTAATCTTGATATCCATATCTATTAACTCTAAGAAAAATCAGATCTGAATCCAAAAAATTTATAGACAAAAAAATCGTCTCAAATCTGAAAAATTCTCATAATTCAACATGAACGTGGCTCTGATACCACTTGTTGGAGATTTAATAAAATAAATCTATAAATAATGTGATTAAATCCATATATCACAACACGCCAAGAATTCATGTCGAATTATCAGAAAATATGAATAACAATAAACACGTACCAGAATCCATTGTTCGATCTAGCGTCGGAGTTATGGATCTTCCAAGACAACAGAGAATCGACCACCTTATTCTTGTCTTTGATGGGAGAAGGAGAGAGATCTAGAATACGTGTGCCGTATGTATTCTGTGTTATGTTCTCTGTGTCTTGGAGACCATAACCTTATATAACCTTAGCAGTCTTCAACTCATCATAGAAGACCTAATTGGGCTGGGCTTCTACACATAAGGTGGACCATACCAATTTATTTAATACTTTGGAAACTCATAATTAATTAGATCACTTTATTGGGTCCTTTATTATATAGCTTATCCATGTACAATTAATTAAATTAAGTGAGCCTACAAAATAATTCCAACACATGAATCCTTACTTAACACCTCTTTTTTTATAAAATATTTGCGGCATGCAATATGTGCCCAGAAACTATTAATTGTGCAATCTTTTTCGTAGGTCCATGCATCTTCATTTTCGTCACGTTGTTGCCGAAAACGAACCGGCCGTTTAAAAATAGTAAAAAAGTTCAACATGACTAAACTAAGTGTATATGTAAGGTTAATGGTGATACCCCTATAAGGATATGGGTTTGTTCATCTGAAACCCATGTGTACAAACCGGGGTACCGGGTAGTTTTGTGAATGCCCGGGTAAGTTTTCCCTTCCCAGGTGTGATGGTTTCATCCGCAGTCCTTTACCAGTAGCCCGGATCCTCATAGAGTTGGCCGGGTGCTTCTCACCTGTCCAGGTAATGTTCTCGGTTGGATACCCACTTGGGCAACCTCGAGAATAGCGCTACCTCGATAAATGAGCCACACTCGAGTGTAATCCTTACAGGCAATCTAATCCGCCAGAGCAACTTGGGTTTGGAGTGTCCGAGAAGTCATCAGAAGCTAGTATGGTAAACCGACTTAGTAGGTGACGCGGGAATCGAGGTAATTACTCATTCCTCTCCTATAAATAGCAGGTATTAATGTCATTAAATGATCCTGAAAAAAAAAAACCTTTGAACTTTAAGCATTCTACGTATTTTTCCTCAAATATTGTTCGAAGTTCATCATCATACAACCTGCTGACTTTATCATCGGAGTGGCTACGTCGGAAACCCCTCCGGCGCCCATTCACGAGTTCTTTTCATTGTTTGCAGGTGTCGTTCAAGCCATTGTCTTCGCTCAAAATTCCCAAAACATTAAAAATTGTTGATTTGATCCGATTGGAGCTCCTTACCCGGCTCGCCCATTTCAAGAGGATCTCATCATTGGCGCCGTCTGTGGGAAATTATATTGAGCTCGAGGCGTTGATATGGCTCGTACCAGAAGAACAGACCAAGATAACTCCCGGGCCCATGCGGACGGGGGACAATCTTCCAGACAAGTAAACGTTAATAATACCGACCAGAATCTCGTAACCATGACCCGAGAGGAATTAAAAAAAATGATGGCTGATGCAATGGTTCATGCTAGGGCCCGGAAAGAAGTTTCTCGACGTAACACACCACCAGAGCAGGAGCAGGAGCAAGAGCAGGAGCAAGAACAGGAGCAGGGGCGAAAGGAGGAGGAGGAAGGGAGTGAAGAGAATGTAGATTATAGTGTCGGGTCGAAGGCTCCGACTACAGCAGAGGAGTTGAAAGATTTAAAGCAGCAAATGAAGGTCCTAGAAGGACAGCTGGAAAGTCGCAGCTCTGCCCGGGCCACGGCAAAGGGATGTCCATTTGCCGATATCATTGTTCGGGAACCTCTTCCTGGAAACTTCAAGTCTGCCAAAATAAAAGATTATGATGGCAATGCGGACCCGGAGGAGCACTTAGCCAGATTCGAGAACATGGCCATGTTACACTGCTATACTGATAGAATCAAGTGCAAAGTGTTCTTGACCACTCTGGTGGATTCCGCTCAGAGGTGGTTTGAGGGTTTGTCCCCCCAAAGCGTGCATTCGTTCCGAGATTTCCAAAAGGTATTCCTACACCACTTTAGTAGTAGTAAGAAATACAAAAAGACCGCCTTCAGTCTTTTTGAGGTAAAGCAAAGCCCTGAGGAGAGTTTGCGGGCTTACATCAGAAGATTCAACAGAGTGGCTCTAGACGTCCCGTCTTGTGCCACCGAGACCAAGACTACTGCCTTCACCCAGGGTTTGAGAGAGGGTGAATTCTTCAAATCACTAACCAAAAAGGTGCCCGGGGATTTTGAGGATCTGTTATCCCGGGCAGAGAAGTACATAAATATGGAGGAAGCCCAGAAACAAAAGAGGGAAGCGGTGAGGAAAGAAAGAGGAGACCGGGTATCTAAGCCCGAGGAGAGGGGACAAAAGAGGGGCAATTCAGGGCATTTCTCTCATCATGTGCCTCTGAAGATTGCCCAAGAGAGGGAGGTGCAGGAATGTAGTAGGGATTTGGCCCCGGATCATCAACTGGCCCGGCCAGAGAAAAAGGGATTTTGTGCGCTTCACAAGTTAGGCTACCATAACACTGAGGATTGCAAAGTTCTGAAGGGAAATTATGTTGCGCCTTCCCTCCCAAGGCCCATTATCAATACCCAGATGTCTAGGGTGCCGCCATGGACGTCCCGGCAGCCCGGATCTAGTTCCCGGGGAGGGGGTGTGAGAAACAATCCTAGAATCGAACCCGGAAGGAGTAGGGGGCCTGAACCCGAGCAAAGAAAGAAGTCACCCCCGGTTGTAGGGACGATTAAAATGATATCCGGAGGCTCTACTGATGGAGACTCCAATCGAGCGAGGAAGTCAAGGAGTAGGAGAGAGTGTTTGGAGGTGGAAGGATCGAGGAAGAGTGAGACAATCATCAGTTTCGGCCCGGAGGACCTAAGAGGGGTGAATCTACCCCACAACGATGCCTTGGTGATCCAAGCCCGAGTGGCGAATTATGACATTCTGCGGGTCTTCGTGGATTCAGGCAGTTCTGTGAATGTAATTTTCAAAGATGCTTTTGAGCAGATGGATTTACAGGTCTATCACCTTGAAACAGTGGAAACTGCTCTTTTTGGCTTCGCCGGGCACGTGGTTTATCCGGAAGGGGAGATTATTTACCTCTGACCCTGGGCTCTCACGATCTCAAGAGAACAATGATGACTTCCTTCACTATGGTGGACTCCCCCTCATCGTATAACATCATCCTTGAGAGGCGGGCCATGTATGAGTTAAGGGCTGTAGCGTCTACCTACCACCAGAAAATAAAATTTCCTGTGGGAGCAAGGGTAGGAGAAGTCCGGGGAGATCAACCCTCTTCTAGAAAGTGTTATGTGGAAACGGTCCGGGCGGATCAGAACAGATCTAAGAAGGAGGGGAAGAGGGCTAAGATAGGTGAGACAGGAGGAAGGATAGTGGAGGAAGGGGAGATACACTTTGTGGCCGAGGAAGAGCAGGAGGCGGTGGAGATTGGGCCAGGACAGCAGATCCGGGTGGCTCGGGATCTCAGCACGACCACCCGGGTAAGTTTAATTAAATGTTTAAAAACTAACATTCATGTGTTTGCCTGGTCCCAGCAGGAGCTTACGGGGATTTCCCCCTTTTTATCGGAGCATCATTTAAACATCCTCCCGGGGTCTCACCCCGTGAAGCAGAAAAAGAGGCACTTTGGTCCTGAAAAGGACAAAGTCATAGCAGAACAAGTCAAGGAGCTCCTGAAGGCGGGGCATATTCGTGAAATTCAATTCCCTACTTGGCTTTCCAATGTGGTTTTAGTACCTAAATCCACTGGCAAATGGCGCATGTGCGTAGACTTCCGCGATCTAAACAAAGCGTGCCCCAAAGATCATTATCCGCTGCCCCGGATTGACCAGCTGGTAGATTCCACCTCGGGCTATGAGCTGTTGAGCTTTATGGATGCATACCAGGGGTATCATCAGATTCCCTTGGCCAAAAAAGATCAAGATAAAGCTAGTTTCGTCACCTCGGGAGGTACATTTTGTTATATTGTAATGCCTTTCGGGTTGAAGAATGCAGGGGCCACTTATCAGCGTCTTATGGACAAAGTGTTCGAGAAACAGCTAGGGCGGAACGTGGAGGTCTATGTGGATGATATCTTAAGCAAGACCCGGGAGGTCACTACTTTTATTAATGATCTACAGGAAACTTTTGCCACCCTCATGCAACATGGGATCAAGCTTAACCCGGCCAAATGTATTTTTGGCGTAAAGAGTGGCAAATTTCTGGGATTCATGGTAACAGATCGGGGAATTGAGGTAAACCCGGAGAAGGTAAAGTCTGTCTTGTGTATGCCCTCTCCCCAGTCTGTAAAAGAGGTGCAAAAGCTGACGGGAAGGATTGCTTCCCTTTCTCGATTTATATCCCGATCAGCACACAGAAGTTATCCTTTCTTTCAAGTCTTGAGAAAGGCCAAGCACTTCGGATGGGACGATAAATGTGAACAAGCCTTCCAGGACTTGAAAGCCCATCTTGCAGAGCTCCCGGTGTTAGTAAAGCCCGAGCCCGGGGAGCGATTATTCCTGTATTTATCCTCTACAGAGCATGTTGTCAGTTCAGTGTTAATCAAAGAAGAAGGCTCTGATCAGAAGCCTGTCTATTATGTCAGCCACGCTCTAAGAGGGCCCGAGCTCCGATATACAGAGGTGGAGAAGATTGCATTGGCTTTGATCATGACCGCTCGGAAGCTAAGACCTTACTTCTTATCGCATCAAATAGTGGTTCTTACCAACAGCCCTCTTGGTAGAATCATGACCCATGCTGAGGTATCCGGGCGAATGATTAAGTGGACGGTGGAATTGGGGGAGTACGATATCGAATACAAACCACGAGTGGCTATCAAGGCACAAGCTTTACCAGACTTTTTATCTGAGATGATCCAACCTAGTAGAGAAGAAGTGTGGAGAGTTTTTGTAGATGGGGCGTCTAGCCTTGCGGGGTGCGGAGTAGGAGTCGTGATGATATCTCCCCCGGGAGAAAAAATCAAATTGGCGATAAGGATTGATTCCCGAGTAACTAATAATGAGGCCGAGTATGAGGCTGTGCTAGCTGGAATACGAGCTGCTCGGGAAGTCGGGGCTTCCCGGATAATTATATATTCTGATTCACAACTCGTAACACAGCAGATAAAGGGTGTGTATGAAGCTAAAGATGATATGATGCTGAAATATCTACAACTTATCAGAGCTCGAGCAGAAGGCTTTTCGGATTGGAGTATCGAGCAAATCCCCCGAGAAGAAAACGACGAGGCAGATATTCTGGCAAAAATGGCAGCATCCCTAAGTGAAGTAAGCACCCGGGAGGTATTGCATGTCTCCCGCTTGATCCTCTCGATGGACGAAGAAGGAACACCCGATACAGAAAACTCCTGGATGACGCCCTTAATCAGATTTATTGAAAAGGGTGCACTACCCGAGGACAGAGGTCAAGCTCAGAAGATCAAGAGACAAGCTCCCAGGTTTGTGCTCTTAAACGCAATCTTGTATAAAAGATCATTCCAGGGGCCTCTTTTAAAATGCTTGCCTAAAAAGGAGGTAGATTATGTACTCCGGGAAATTCATGAAGGATGTTGCGCGGAGCACCTCGGAGGAATGTCTCTAGCTCGAAAAACCATGCTTGCAGGATTTTGGTGGCCAACCCTTGGTCAGGATGCAGCTCGGGTGGTTCAAACCTGCGAAGGCTGTCAACATCATGCAAATTTCAAACACAGCCCGGCTGCTCTTATGAAGCCTATTTGGGCATCCTGCCCTTTTGATCAATGGGGCATGGACATTGTAGGTCCTTTCCCGCTTGCCCGAGCTCAGAATAAATTTTTGTTAGTGGCAGTCGATTACTTTTCCAAGTGGGTGGAAGCTGAGCCTTTGGCAAGAATTACGGAAACGGAGGTACTGAAATTCCTGTGGAAAAATATTGTATGCCGATTTGGAGTGCCCCGGAGATTAATCTCAGATAATGGCAGACAATTTCAAGGCAAAGGAATTGTTGCATGGTGCCAAGAAATGAAGATCACTCAATCCTTCACCTCTGTGGCTTATCCTCAAGCAAATGGCCAAACAGAAGTTGCCAATAGGATCATTGTACAAGCGTTGAAGACGAGACTTCAGGGTAAGGGGAAGGATTGGGTTGAAGAATTACCTAGTGTTCTTTGGGCCTACAGGACTACTCCGCGGATACCGACTCAAGAAACCCCTTTCAGCCTCGTATATGGCTCTGAAGCAGTTCTCCCAGTTGAGATTGGAGAGACTTCTCCTCGGGCAGAATCTTACCCACACGATAATGATGAAAGCAGAGCCAGGGAGTTGGATTTAGTCGAGGAAAAGAGAGACCGGGCATTTATCCGCATGGAAGCATACAGAGGTCGAGTGATGAAATCTTACAATAAGAAGGTCCGAATCCGAGACTTTCAAATTGGAGACTTAGTCATGAAAAAGGTCAATCCAGCAGGAGAGGTGGGAAAATTAGAGGCAAAATGGGAAGGGCCTTACAAAATCACTCGGAGAGTCAGCTCCGGATCTTTTTATCTAGAGGATGCACAAGGACGCCCTCTCAAAAGACCTTGGAATGTATTTAATTTAAAGCAATTTTATACTTGACAGATGTAATCTATTCGTCAAAAGACGTAAATGAAATATTTGTTTTTCTCAGAAGTGTTGTGTTATTATCTCCCACATTCCGGAAGAAAAAGCCCAGGGCACTACACCCTGGCTCGGGGCCACACACCTCGACCATTCCCAAGTCCCGGGACATACTCCCCGGCCCAAGGCTCCGCACCTTGGTTCTTAAAAGCCCAGGGCACTACACCCTGGCTCGGGGCCACACACCTCGACCATTCCCAAGTCCCGGGACATGCTCCCCGGCCCAAGGCTCCGCACCTTGGTTCTTAAAAGCCCAGGGCACTACACCTTGGCTCGGGGCCACACACCTCGACCATTCCCAAGTCCCGGGACATGCTCCCCGGCCCAAGGCTCCGCACCTTGGTTATTAAAAGCCCAGGGCACTACACCCTGGCTCGGGGCCACACACCTCGACCATTCCCAAGTCCCGGGACATGCTCCCCGGCCCAAGGCTCCGTACCTTGGTTCTAAAAAGCCCAAGGAGTTACACCCGGGCTCAAGACTCCGTATTTAGCAAGGTCATTATTTATAGGGAAGAGAATTAATCTCCGCCCTTGATTCAAATCTAATCGGACGATCATATGACGCCTAGGAAATCGTGCGTACAAGTGAAGAGACGTGTGCGGTTATCGAGTGAACTGACTCATCATTACCTTGGAAAACGAGTAATTTTCAGTAAAATCCTCGTTAATGTATACGTAATGATGTGTTCGATCGATCCTCTCGAGAATAGTAATTATCAGATTTTGAGGAGTCGGGGGTATGAGATACAAGACGCTTAGAAAGTTCCCTCACTCGGTATTTATTCACACTGGCAATCCGGGAGAGAGCAGGAAAGATTGAATCGGGACAGCGAGTCAAGCTCTAGCCCGACTATTTTAGGGATGGATGGTGATACCCCTATAAGGATATGGGTTTGTTCATCTGAAACCCATGTGTTCAAACCGGGGTACCGGGTAGTTTTGTGAATGCCCGGGTAAGTTTTCCCTTCCCAGGTGTGATGGTTTCATCCGCAGTCCTTTACCAGTAGCCCGGATCCTCATAGAGTTGGCCGGGAGCTTCTCACCTGTCCAGGTAATGTTCTCGGTTGGATACCCACTTGGGCAACCTCGAGAATAGCGCTACCTCGATAAATGAGCCACACTCGAGTGTAATCCTTACAGGCAATCTAATCCGCCAGAGCAACTTGGGTTTGGAGTGTCCGAGAAGTCATCAGAAGCTAGTATGGTAAACCGACTTAGTAGGTGACGCGGGAATCGAGGTAATTACTCATTCCTCTCCTATAAATAGCAGGTATTAATGTCATTAAATGATCCTGAAAAAAAACCTTTGAACTTTAAGCATTCTACGTATTTTTCCTCAAATATTGTTTGAAGTTCATCATCATACAACCTGCTGACTTTATCATCGGAGTGGCTACGTCGGAAACCCCTCTGGCGCCCATTCACGAGTTCTTTTCATTGTTTGCAGGTGTCGTTCAAGCCATTGTCTTCGCTCAAAATTCCCAAAACATTAAAAATTGTTGATTTGATCCGATTGGAGCTCCTTACCCGGCTCGCCCATTTCAAGAGGATCTCATCAGTTAAAAAATAGAAAAGAAAGTAATTTTCTCCAAGTAACTTCCAGATTTCAAGTATATTATCAATCAATAAATATAAAGAGATCATGCATGCAACAAACAAGAAGAGAAAAGAAGAGAGATTATATGTTGTTATCTCTATCCTTTTCTCCTTGTACCATTCAAGCATCTGCTTTTTACCCCCTGATCGAGCCAACACAAGTATGGAACCTCGAAAATGTGATAACACCAAATGTTCCCCACATTTTCATGTATGGTTGCCAACGGAATAATGACATTATCTGACACAAGTGAATTAACAAACGAACATCAATAGATGATTTGAGAAACAATAATGCAAGCTAAAGCTAGCAATAGAAGATCAATTACATCATGCACACCAGTAAATGAGCTGGCATTTTATCAGTTGGGAACAAAGTAAGCTTTCGTCAAAGCTGGACGCTCGTAAGGTGCATATGCCTGTGATGAAAAAAAATATAGATTGAAGCACAACCACCAAATGCCATACTATCAGCAACACAAAATTAGATACCAGAAAATGTGGGAGACAGAAAATATGGTTTACACCATTCTAATTTTGAGTATATTCTTTTTCATATTCCTTGAATTTAAAATCTTTAGAATAAATTTTCAAATGTGTCAGGATTGAAGAATTAAATATTTTGACTAAGGACTGGACACCAATTTGTGTTTTTTTATTAGGGATTTATCATCAATTTTGTCATTTTAAAATTTAAAAAAATATTACTAGGATATTGACTATTATTTTCTCGAGTGAAGATAAATTGATCAATATTTTCCCCATCACGCCATCAATAAGTAAATCCAACGTGCGCCATGAAGAACCGCCTTCTTTCATGGCGTCATGGGCGGCTCCTCCCCACTCCGCCACCCTCTTCCTTACCTCTTTCGCCACCTTCTCGTCGCCTATCAGATCCCCATTACAACAAAAACGGCTTTCCCCAGCGCGAATAGAAAAGTTGCAAGCGGTTAAAAGTTCAAGATTATCCGCGGCATACACGTGCACGCTGTTAATACTATTATCAACGGCGTGCATGTGTACGTTGTTAATACAAATTTCCGCAGCGTGCAATTCACGCCGCTAATAGTAAAAAAAATAAAATATTAGCGGCGGTTTTCGACAAAACCGTCGCAACTTGGCGACGAATTACATCCGCCAATCTGTCGCTAATTTAGCGACGGTCTTTAAATTTAGAGAACGTTTTATAATTTCGCGACGGTTAACAAACCGTCGCTAAATTTTCCGTAAAAAAAATTACTTTTACAATTAATTAATTTTTTATAAAAACTACCATACAACTATAATAATAATACTAATAATACTCATGATTATAATTAACAATTAAAAAATTAACAAAAAATTGAAACAAAAACACGTATCTAAATCGAAACTAAAATAGTATAAGTAGAGAAAATTTTAAGTGTTGTGAAGTGGTGTGGAGGAAAATGGAACAGAAATCAGATATAAATAGTGAATTTGCGATTTTTTAGCGACGGTGTTTACTTAACCGTCGCCGATGTATGTTATCAGCGACGGTTACTAAAAACCGTCTCCGATTTTAAATTGGCGACGGATTTCTTTAAACTGTAAAAGTAAATTTTTATTTATTTTTACGCAAAATTTAGCGACGGTTAACAAACCGTCGCGAAATTATAAAACGGTCTCTAAATTTAAAGACCGTCGCTAAATTAGCGACACATTGGCGGAACTAAAATTGTATAAGTAGAGAAAATTTTAAGTGTTGTGAAGTGGTGTTGAGGAAAATGGAACGGAGATCGGATATAAATAGTGAATTTGCGATTTTTTTAGCGACGGTGTTTGCTTAACCGTCGCCGATGTATGTTATTAGCGACGGTTTTTAGTAACCGTCGCCGATTTACGGATTTCTTTAAACTGTCGCTAAATGTGGGGTCAAAATCGTCGCACTTTTAAATTAGCGACGGGTTTACTCAAAAACTGTCGCTAATTTAAAAAATTCGAACTCTTTCTCCGCAGCGTGCTAATAATATGCATGCCGTGAATAATATTATTGATGGCGTGCGATTAATGTACGCAGTTAATGTCTGAACACGATTTTTTTAAAAAAAAAATGATTTACTATCCGCAGCGTGCTTTTAATGCACGCCGTCCATAGTAATATCCGCAGCATGCTTTTAATGCACGCCGTTGATAGTATCAAGTTACTATCCGCAGCGTGCTTTTAATGCACGCCGTCCATAGTAATATCCGAAGCGTGCTTTTAATACACGCTGCGGATAGTAATATCCGCAGCGTACCTTTAATGCACGCCGTTAATAGTATCAAGTTAGTTTCCGCAGCGTGCTTTTAATGCACGCCGTCCATAGTAATATCCGCAGCGTGCTTTTAATGCACGACGTCCATAGTAATATCCGCAGCGTGCTTTTAATGCACGACGTTAATAGTATCAAGTTAGTATCTGCAGTATGCTTTGAATGCACGCCGTCGATAGTAATATCCGCAGCGTGCTTTTAATGCACGCTGTTAATAGTATCAAGTGCAACACTATTAACAGCGCACATATGGGTACACGCTATGAAAAGTAGTATTCGCAGCGTGCTTTTAATGGTCCGCCGCCACATGACCCCTCACAGACCCACCCCGTGGCACGATCCTCAGTCCCATCCCTATTTCCTTCGCCACAAACCATGCATTAAGATGCTGCTCCGCTATAAATG
Organism: Primulina eburnea; assembly: GCF_022965805.1. NCBI lineage: Eukaryota > Viridiplantae > Streptophyta > Magnoliopsida > Lamiales > Gesneriaceae > Primulina > Primulina eburnea. The sequence goes on from NW_027331355.1 coordinate 1,032,621, forward strand.
GCATGGCCAGAATCGGCACTCCGACGGAGATTCTCTTCCAACACTGAATTCTACCCACAGTGAATCAGAAACCTTTTTACCACATCATGTTGTAGGATTTTCACTTGATCAACCCATTCTTCTGACACCAATCCCCTACCCTTCACCCTCGATTCAAACTCTGGCAAAAAATCCAACTTTTTTGATCTCAAAGCCCACAAGAAGCTGACCTCCGATTTTTCCAAACCTCTGCAATTTCAAGAAACTGGTCGGGTGATATTTTGGCTTGTGTACAAAACGAAACATAAAAAACGGGTTTTCCTTCGTGTTAATTGCCCCACATCGATTGGATAAATAATCTGAGAGTTGTATATATGGGCTTGGACAATCCTCCCCCCTTGAGCTAGAATTTGAGGTTGAGTTAGGTCCAAGTTCCAATCTTAATCTGGTATCAGAGCATTAAATCCGATTGCTCCTCTGTTCTCGCCATGGTGAAAACTAATGCGCCACATCATTAAGCTACGACTTCACAGTAGGGAGAATTATCGATGATTTGAGCAGCCCGTATTTTCTTCAAAATGGTGATCATCCTTATCTAGTGCTTGTATCTCACTTCCATGCAGGTAACAATTATAATACCTAGAGTCGTGCGATGTCTATGGCACTCACTGCTAAGAATAAGCTTGTTTTCGTTGACGGAACGTTCATGAGTCCTCCTCCTAAAGATTTGTTGTATAGTGCCTGGATTAGATGCAATAGTATGGTGATTTCATGGCTACTTATTGTTGTGAGTCGAGAAATAGCTGATAGCCTCATGTATATGGCTACCGCACATGAGATTTGGATAGATCTCCGCGAAAGGTTCAATCAAAGTAATGCACCTCAAATTTTTCAAATAAAAAGGCTATTGACTGGTTTACAACAAGGTTCAATTGAATCAAAACTATGTGGTTACCGAGAACTTTTTGGGATGAATTGAAGGATTTCCAGCCGGTATCGGTGTGTAATTGTGGTTCTATGAAGGATTGGGTGAAGTACCAAAATCAAGACTATATTATGCAATTTCTGATGGGACTCAATGAGTCATATGCTCAGATTCGTGCTCAAGTTCTGATGATGGATCCGATTCCTGTAATTTCAAAGATCTTCTCATTGGTGGTTCAGGAAGAACTTCAATGATCCATACATTCTTACATTTCTAGTTCGTCATTGGATCACTCTTCACACTCGTCCCCTAATCCGAGCATAGCGATTGTCAAGCGACCTTCATATGGTAAAATGATAAAGGTAGAAAATCAGATCTTCCAACTTGTTCTAACTGTCATTATCCGGGTCATACCAGTGATAAATGCTACCAATTGCATGGATATCCACCAATTCATCCCAAATACAAGCCGTCTGGATGATTTCATTGCTCAGAGATTTGCGCACGGTGGTTGACGTACCAGTGACGCTGTTTTGTGACAATCAAGTAGCCATTTATATAGCATCCACCAGTAATGCATCTAAAGTTCGAGCAAACCATCTTAAAGTTGCTGATACTCCAGCCAATTCACAACCAACCAGCAGTGCACCTGATTCGCTAAGTCCCGACCAATGCAAGCAGCTCTTTGCCTTCTTGAGCACTCAACTGCAGCTTGGCTATGGCACCACTATGGATTCGAAACAACTTGAGGCATATGAATCGCGTCTCAGTGGTATCTCTTCATTATCCTTTTATGATTATTTTGGCCTTAATAATCATTGGGTCTTAGACACGGGAGCCACACATCATATTTGTTGTTCTCTTGCGTATTTTCATTCCTATAAAGCCACAAATTCCACAGTCACACTACCTGACAATTCCACAGTGGCAGCAACACAAAATGATCTGTTTTGTTGTCCCCCTGACTAGATACTCGAGAATGTGCTTTTTGTTGGCAGCTTCCATTTCAGTCTTGTTTCTGTTAGCTCTCTGACCGAACATCTAAAGTGTTCTGTGTCCTTTTCTTCTGATTATTGTGTCATTCAGGATATCACCAAGAAAAGGAGGATTGGGATGGGTATCCGTGTTGGTAACCTTTATGTTCTGAATCCATCCAACACTTTTCCTACAATCTGTAATGTTTCTCTTACTCATAGCCAATTATGACATTATATAATGGGTCATCCCTCTTCACCTAGGTTGTCTGTACTAGGCCAGTTATTTCATGATGGTTCAATAAATCCAAGTACTTGACTGTTCAATTTGTCACCTAGCTAAACAAAAGAGATTATCATTTTCTCCCAACAATCTAACTTTTGATATTTCTTTTGAGTTAATTCACATTGATGTTTGGGGTCCATTTCATCCTTTGAGTGTTGCAGGATATAAGTATTTTCTTACCATTGTTGTTGATCACACACGATACACTTGGATATATTTGATGAAAGCTTAATCTGATGTATTGTGTGTCTTACTTGATTTTTGCAAGTTGGAGCATACACAATTTGGTTCCAAAGTCAAAGCTGTTCGTTCTGACAATGCTCTAGAATTGAATTTCTCCAATTTTTTCAAGGCCGAGGGAATTGTATCCTATCATTCATGTGTTGAACGACCACAAAAAAATTCCATTGTGGAACGAAAACATCAACACATCTTGAATGTAGCTCGAGCTTTGTTGTTTCAATCACACGTCCCTTTAGTTTATTGGAGCGATTGTGTATCTATTGCAGTCTACCTCATCAACCGAACTCCTTCTCCACGCCTTTCTCATAAAAGTCCTTTTGATTTGCCGTTTCAAAAGCTGCCAGCTTACTCTCACCTTAGATTGTTCGGGTGCCTTTGCTATGGCTCTACACTTTTGAGCCAACGCTACAAATTTTCTCCTCGTGCCATCAAATCTGTATTTCTTGGATATCCCTCAGGTTATAAAGCCTCCAAACCTCTCAGCATTGACACCAATGAAGTTTATATATCTCGGGATGTTGTTTTTAATGAGCTAATTTTCTCGTTTGCAGAACAATCATCTCCACCCGAATATTCTTCTCATTTCTTTTCTGAAAATGTCCTTCCCACACATATTCATCTACCATCACCAGCTGCTGACCCACTACCGCAATCTCATTCTAAAAGAGTGTCCACCAAGCCTGGTCACTTGCGTGACTATGATTGTTTTGCTACTTCCTCATGCTCACCCGAGCTGTCTACTGTTCACCCCATGTCATTGGTTCTTAGCACTCATCGGCTTTCACCTTCCTACGGAGCTTTTGTCAACAATATTTAATACATTCATGAGCCTAACACATTCTCTCAGGTTGTTCAGCACCCGGAATGGTGTCACGCCATGACTGATGAGTTGAGTGCTTTAGAGAGCAATAACACTTGGACCTAACTCAACCCCAAAAGCTAGCTCAAGGGAGAGGATTGTCCAAGCCCATATATACAAATCACAGGTTATTTATCCAACCAATGTGAGACAATTAATACACCCCTCTCACGCTCAGGAATGAACATCTAGAGCGTGGAGTTTACAAATGACCCAATCATGGTATCAGAGCTCGGGTTCCACCGTTTTGTGTTGGACTGCCTATAATTAGGCCACCCGTTCTGCCCATAATTGCACGCATTTCCTCTGTTTCATCTGCTCAAAATGATTCCTTCCTCTGATTCATTCTCTCAAAATGTTTCCTTCTTCCGATTCATTTGCGTAAAATCCTTATTTTCTCCTTTGGCCTTGTATTAATATTATTTGTTTATTTTATCATCCACTTCATTCGAAGAGGTGTTAAGAGGTAATGTTTAATTTTGTTGATAATATTATAATGATATATTAAGAAGTAATATTTAACCGAACTCCTTCTCCACGCCTTTCTGATAAAATTCCTTTTGATTTGTCGTTTCAAAAGCTGCCAGCTTACTCTCACCTTAGATCATTCGGGTGCCTTTGCTATGGCTCTACACTTTTGAGCCAACGCTCCAAATTTTCTCCTCGTGCCATCAAATCTGTATTTCTTGGATATCCCTCAGGTTATAAAGCCTACAAACCTCTCAACATTGACACCAATGAAGTTTATATATCTCGGGATGTTGTTTTTAATGAGCTAATTTTCCTGTTTGCAGAACAATCATCTCCACCCGACTCTTCTTCTCATTTCTTTTCTGAAAATGTCCTTCCCACACATATTCAACAACACTCATACAACAACGGTTTTATTAAAACCGTTGTCTTTTTCTTTTAACAACGGTTTTAACAAAATCCGTTGTCTTAGCCTAAAAACCCCGCTTATAGACAACGATTTTTAAAAAACCGTTGTATTTTATGTATCTACGACAATGGTTTTTAAAACCCGTTGTCTTTGATGTGTCTACGACAACGGTTTTTAAAAAACCGTTGTCTATGAGCGTTTTTTTTGTTACAACGGTTTTTAAAAACTGTTATCTAAGAGCTTTTTTTTGTCTACGACAACGGTTTTAACAAACGTTGTTTATGAGCGGTTTTTTTAGACTACAACGGTTTTTAAAAACCGTTGTCTTTTGGATGGTTTTTTTGGGCTACAACAACGTTTTTTTCAAAAACTGTTGTCAGTATAAGATTCTGTTAAGGGTCAACGACAAGGGTTTGTGTAAACCGTTGTCTTTCGAATAGTTTTTTAACTACGACAACTGTTTTTTAATAAGTTGTCGTTTCTTAATGTTTTATTTGGTTAAAAACAACGATTTTTGAAAAAACGTTTTCGTAGTTTCTAATTTTTTTAAAAAAATCTGTTAATATTTAGCGACGGTTTTGTGAAATACCGTCACTAAATTTAAATTTAGCGACAGTTTTAAAAACCTTTCGTCGCGAAATGTAGCGACGGGTTTTAACAAACCGTCGCCGATTTACTTTAGCGACGGTTAAAGCGAAACTCGTCGCTACGAGCGACAGTTTACTCAAATACCGTCGCACAAGTGTCTATAAATATCCACATCCTTAAACATTTCTTCACACCCCTAAGGAAATATTCTCAAAGTTTTCTTTCTTCCACGTTTTGTCTACGATTTTTCTTAAACTTAAATTTAAAGTTAAAGATTATAAATATATTAATTTAGTAAGATTGTTAGTTTATTTTATTAGGTTTATCAAATTATAACCGTAATTTTTTTTTTATTTTACGAAAATAATAGCGACGAAAATCATAAAATAAACCGTCGCTATTTAGCGACGGTGATCATAAAAACTGTCGCTAATGAGCGACCGACAAGCAAAACCGTCGCTAGTAGCGACGGAATTATTTAGAAAAACCGTCGCAATATTTTTGTTTTACAACGATTTTTCAGTGCTACGACAACGGTTTTCCACCGTCGTGTTTAGACGTTTACGACAACGGTTTTTCACTGTTGTCTTTGAGTGCACCTTTTTAACCACAGTGCCTTTAACAACGGTTTTACAATACCTACGACAACAGTTTTTCACCGTTGTCTTTGATGTTTACGACAACGATTTTTCACTGTTGTCTTTGAGCGCACCATTCAACAACAGTGGCTTTAACACCCTGGCCGAGCCGCTCGCACAACCTAGGCCCCCAACCCTTCAATTTTGCTTTCCACTTGGGGTGCCGCCATGTCCAGCCTCCATAAGACTCTTCCTAGCATCAAGTCGGGTCCAGCACAGGCCTCTGCCCAAGCTATGATGTGTTTTTCCCCTGAACCGAGCCATCTTGTTCCTCAACTCACATGGTTAACCCTAGAAATCCCTAGGTTTCATCCTTCATTAGCCAAGCTCGGTTCCAGCCCTCTTTTCCTACCCAAACGTCTTGTTTCCCATCCCTTAACCATACTCTAACGGCAACATGTCCTTAGGAATCATAACGTATTTCAAACAAGTGTAAAATCATCAAAACTTAAAAAATAATCGTCAAAACATTAAGCAATTTGAACTCCAATATTTTTAATGCAAAAATACATAAAACATGCATAATATGATTTTAATGTTGCGTCAAAGAAGTTCATAAATGTGCCTTTGCCTTTTAAAATGCTCGAATATACAATAGTTCGCGTGGGGCGCCAAGAAGGACGAACGGGCAAGAAAGACTCTTTGTTTCTTCCTCCTCAATTTTTTCGAAAACATGTGTGTGGAGTGTGTGTGTGTGTGTTTCGGCTGGTATGGGGTGTCAAAAGACCCTAGATTCCTATTTTATAGATTTTAATTTGCATGTTAATGGGATTAAGTTTTGGGACTCTAGGTTTAAGAGCAATTGGGCCTACTAATCCTAGGTAAATTAGGCTCAATAACACCTATTTAATTGAAAAATACAAGTTTATAAAATTATTTTACGAAAATAATAATTTTGATCTTTTAAAAGTTCTTCGTTTGCTCAAAACCGGCTTCCCTCATAAAATCAAGTTCATCTCATAAAATAATTTTGACTCTACTGTTTTTAGAAAAATTAATCATATTTGTTGGAAACTAGATTTCAGTGATTTGACAAATTAATATAAGCTTCGAAACGTTTGACTGGTCAAAGGAAACGAAGCAACGAGCAACAAGCTGAAGACTAATGCGAACCAGCTATGAATTATACACGTCATCAGCTGAAGAAGCTTTATAACTGACTGATCAGTTGAAACAAATCAGTTATGAGTGTTCCTACAATGTATCTTTCAGCTGATCCCTCAATTGTACATGTCATCAGTTGAGAACGATAACCGACAAATAGTACAAACAGACTGAAACTAGTAGTGGGATGCCACATTTCAGAGATCGCAGTGTACGAATGTCAGAAGATATCGACGTGCCAATCAACAGATAAAAAGATTCAAATGATATTTAATATTACCGTTGATAGTGAAGCCTATAAAAAGGTGAAGAGGGCAGCTGAGAATACATCACGCGAACTACTATTCTATTCAAGCTTGTTGTTACTCTGTCAAAATCACAATTCGCATTTAGACATCACATCTCACTTTTAAAAGATTTATCAGTAGCAATCAAGGATACCTTACGAACTTGTTAGCATTTTGAGATCTTCGTTAAAGATCCATTCAGTTGTGTTATACTGTAAAAGTTTTGTTAACTAAGAGTTTCAGTTTGGCAGTGTTAAGTCCAAACTGAAGTGGGTCAGTACAACTTTTGTATTTGATCAAAGTCTTTTAGGGAAAATCCTATCCTTGTGATAGAAGGGGTGACGTATGAGTTATTCTATTCTCCGAACATCCAGAAACATATCGCGTGTTTTTCTTATTCAGTTACTTTGAGTTATTCTATCTTTCAGTCAGTTCACTTCCGCAACTATTTCAGTTGACCTGATTGTTATCGACTAACGAGATACCGAGTGTCAGTTTGTAACGAACGGTACCCATCATTCGGAAAAAATTTAAAAATCAGTGAGTGTTTATTCAACCTCCCTTCTAAACACTTATCACCTTATTAACCAATCCTTTCAAGTGGTATCAGAGCGGTTGTATCTTGTCTAAGAATATCTTTACTCAAATTATTGATCATGTCTTCTTTCAACAAAATCCCTATGTTCTCCAGAGAGGACTTTGATGATTGGAAAATCAGGATGCAGGCTAACTTAGCTGCACAAGACGATGATATGTGGTACGTCATCACTGAAGGACCAATGAAGATTCTGAAAGCTAATACAGCAGTCGCAATCACAGAGGGGGCACCCCACAGACTTGAAAAGCCCAGAGATGAGTGGACTGTTGAGGAAAAACGTAAAGAAATCCTGGACAATGTAGCAAAAGACATACTGTACAAAACACTGGACAAAGTAACGTTCAGTAAAATCAAAATGTGCAAGACAGCCAAAGAGATTTGAGAGAAGCTGATCCAGCTTTGCGAAGGGAATGAACAGACCAAAGAGAATAAACTTTCTGTTGCTGTTCAGAGGTTTGACAATATCAAAATGAAAGCTGGTGAAACGATGCATGAATATGATGAAAGAACCAGCTGCATCATCAATAAATTAAATGCACTTGGAAAGGTGTATACAGACAAAGAATTTGCATTAAAAATAATCAGATGTCTTCCCAAGGAGTGGGACGTAAAAACCATGGCGATGATGGAATCTAAGGATCTCAACAAAGTTGAGCTTCATGATCTATTTGCTGATCTAAAGGCATATTAGTTCGAGTTGCAAACTCGAGAAGGAGAACCTTCTACTCCAGCAGTCACAACTGCCTTAGCTGCTGTTAGAACAGAACCATCTGGTTCAGTAGAGAAAGTTGTTGATCAACTAAGCAGTGTTTTTATAACCAGACCGTTAATCGAACCGGTCAAGCCTTAAAAAATGGTTCAACCGGTTCAACCGAACGGTCGAACCGAATCAATAAAATTAATATTTTATTTATTTTATATAATAAATAAAATAGTAAAATATTGATTATTTACGTTTTTTTACTTAATTTTTAAGATGAAAATTACAACAAATATCCAAATAAACACCACTTTTCCGATTTTTCCGGTTTTTCCGGGTTTTAATCAGTTTCCGGTTTCCGTTGTTTCCGGTTTAACCGGGTTTTAACCGGTTTTATCCGGTTAAACCGGTTTTCCGGTTTTTTCCTTATCCCCGGACCGGTCTGGAGGCCGGTTCGCGGTTGAACCGGTCCGACCGGTCGGTCCGGTCCGGTTTGAAAAACAGTGCAACTAAGCAATTATGCCATGTCATTGTTCATCAACAAGTTCGGAAGATTTATGAGGAAAAATCAGGGAAACTTCCAGAATCACTATCAGAGAGGCAATTCCAAGGAGGAATCAAATGCTTGCTATAACTGTGGCAAACCTGGTCACTTCATTGCTGAGTGTACCAAACCCAAGAACGACATTCAAGGCTCAACTGAAAGAAAGAAGAAATCTTATGAGCACAAGAGGAGACCCAAAGAAGATAAGAAGTCCTTCCGGAAGAAGCATGAGGTGCTCTTAGCTGAAGAGAGCAAATAAAAATGGGCTGAAACTGACAATGAAGAGTCAGAGCCAGAGAGCTCGTGCAGTTCCAGTGATAGTGAAGAAGAAGTGAAATGTCTGATGACTGGTGATACAGAACTGGAGTCAAGCAGTCAACATGTATTTGACTTTAACTCAACTGATTTCACCAAATAAGAACTCATTTTAACTCTGCATGACATGGTTAGTGAGTATCATAAGCTTGCCTTATCATTGGAAAAGGCTAGAGCTAAGCAAAATGATCCTATAGACAATAAAACTACAACTGATGTATCAGTTGATGTGTTGAGTATTAAAAGAGAAATTGCTGAGCTCAACGCTGAAAGAAGCAGGAATCAATCAATGATTTAAAAACTAATGCTTGAAAATTCAAAGCAAACTGAGCTTATTCAGGCTTGGAACAAATCATCTATTGCATTAACTGATATACAGAACTCACAAAAATCAGTTACTGATAAAACTAGTTTAGGGTTCAGTAACCAAAATGAAATGTCTCCCAATGATACTCAACCGAAACTGAAAATGGATAAAGAGAAATACATTCACTTTGTAAAATCAATTGCGATACAAGAACAATTTGAGCCAAGTAAACTGGTTGAACGGCCTACTGAAAGAACGAACAAGGCTAAAAGATATGGCATTGGTTATAGCTCAAAAGTTACAACTGACTCATGCAGTCAGCAGTCAAAAAGATTCAGCTGGAATCATTCAAATGACTATTCCAATTACTATAACAACAAGCCAGTTCAGAAAAGATATCAACCGAACAATCAGTTGAATAGAGCCAAATCACATGTTGTCTCACCTGCACACTACACATCGAGCACACACAGATCGAGAAAGACCATCTGGAATACGGAAACTGGACAGTCAGTTAGACTGATCCAAGTCTGGATCCCTAAAGGAATAATCAATTTTGGACCCAAATAGAAAAGGGTACCAATGTTGTATTTTGTGTGTGATTGCAGGTAACAGGTACAAGCAAGGAATCTATCTGGTACTTGGATAGTGGATTCTCACGACATATGACAGGAGATGCAAACTTGCTATCTCAACTAATCAAGTTCACTGGTCCAAAAATCAGTTTTGGAGATAATTATAAAGGTAAAACTGTGGGTAAAGGTAAGCTTATCCATGGTAACTTTATCATCAATGATGTTTTATTAGTTGAGAATCTCAAGTATAATCAGATTAGCATTAGTCAGTTATGCGATAATGGATTCTCAGTTCAGTTTGATAAACATTCTTGTCAGTCAAAGATGTAACTGATGAGGTCATACTAACTGGCAAACAGTGTGGGAACACCTACACAGTCAGTTGAAATGATCAATTTTATGCACCAGTATGTTTTATAGCTTCAAAATATTCTAAAAATTGGATGTGGCATAAGAGATTAAACCACCTGAACTTCAAATCTATTGCATATCTTAGTAATCACGATCTTGTCACTGGTGTGGGGACCCGGACGCTAATGAAGTTCTTAATCATCGTTGGGACTGATTAATCAATTATAAAACAGGGTCTAAATTTTTTTTTTTTAAATACACAGCGGAAACATAATGTAATTAAATTCAAATTACATATTAAACATAACATACGATTATTGTATGATCTACAATAATTCAACTAGGTTCAACTACATATCAGTACTGAATCCTAAGTTGCTTCTGAAGCCCGGATCTCCACGCTATCTAGTCCAGCCTCGTTTTCGTCCTGACCCCGCTTATATCCCACATGTTGCCATGCACACATACAAACAAGACAACAGCCGGATAACTCCAGTGAGATATAAATATCCCAGTATAAATCACGTATACATGCAATCATATTAACAATAAAAAAGCATATAACAGACAATCATATCATATATCAAAATCATGATATAAATCAATAACAAGAATAAATCATATTCTAAACATGTACCCTAATCCGGAACATAAATCAATATCAAGAATAGATCCTATTCTAAACATGTACCAATATCAGGAACATAACTAGACATGCACCATATTCAGGAACATAAATCAGTATTAATCAATACAATAAGATATAACTGTCACTCAATCCAGCGACTCTACATTTTAGACTAGACTCCATCCTAGCCTAGGGATCCCGGTTTCCAGACATTGGCATTTCATATCGACCAACAGTAATAGAAAAGACTACAGTTCTATCCACGTCGATATAGTATCGATCACCAGTAATAGCAGAAGCTCTGTTTCTATCCACATCAGTATAGTATCGATCACCAGTAATAGAAGAAACTCCATTTCTATCCACATCGATCAACAGTAATAGAAGAAGTTATAATTCTATCCACATCGATACAGTACTGATCACTAGTAATAGAACGAGCTATAATCCTATCCACATCGATAGCCAATTATCTAGTGACAGACTATGGCACTTCCGCCAATACAATATCTCATGACATCGTGCAATGTGCCCGTGGTGATCCCACCACTATCAGGCACTTCTGTCATAAGCCTACTCGTCTAACACCTGTCATCTATATTTCAAGAGAACAAGTATATCAATCAATTCATTGCAAATGTCAATGCAATAAAACCAAGTATGTGATTTAGGGAAACTCGAGCCAAACCTTACTCGAGTTGTGCAATCCCAACTCAACATTAATTTATGCCTTTATCTTCTCGCTCAGAAGATGAAGAAGTCCCGACTCTGTCTCGGTCCATTCCCAATCTGGTAATGACAATTGAATAGGTATAATATCAATACACAACTCAATTCAATACTTGTTCTGATTAATACTCAAATCAAACACATAATCTGATTAATGTCACTTGAGATACAATCTAATCCATATCGACAATATCACAATATAATCGAAATCATAAATCAACTGATGTTTCGACGGCATAACGACACAGTCTCAATATCTCCGTCAATACCATATCACCGGATCTCAATTACAAATCATAACCCATATCCGATATAATTCAAAATCAGTCCATAATCCAATCTGTCCGGTATACAACCAATATAATCAGAAATTCATAACAATTCCAAAATCAATCTGTTTTTCGATCTGACTTCGATTCTACGATGTCTAACATATCAAGAACATCATATATGAATTATATCAAACTCCTACAACATCATATTTTCAAATGATACCAGAACTCAATAAAACTTACGTCTAGTAGGAGCTGTCGATACGAGGATCTCAGTACTATGATCGAATTTAAAAACTGATAAACGGATCTTGTCAAATCACTATACTAAATCAAAATGAGATTTGAGGGATTTTGTTCTGATTCTTTCGGTTTCCATCTGACATGGTGGAATGCAATTTAACAAATATATATATATATATCAATGCATGTAAGCAACGTGTCTTCCTCATAATTTTTTTTGCCCAATTTTCTCAAAAATTACGAAAATGCCATTGCCAATATTTACGAAAATGCCATTGCCATCCCATAATTACGAAAATACCATTGTCATCCCATAATTACGAAAATGCCATCCATACGATTTTATTTTCGGGGTCTCACAACAATGATAACATCTCGGGCCTTACAACTGGTTTTCCCAAAATGGATTTTACCAAAAAAAAAATTTGCTGAGCATGTCAGTTTGGTAAACAAGTTAAATTTTTCTTTAAGAACAAGGGCAGTAAATCTTCTTCCCTATGCTTAGAGCTGTTACATATGGATTTATTTGGTCCAATACCAGTTATGAGCTTAGGGGGGAATGAAATACACCTTGGTGGTTGTAGATGATTTTTCAAGATTTACTTGTGTTATTTTTCTCAAATCAAAAGATCAAACTGCTGCTCAACTGATCAAGCTTTTCAAAAGAATATTAAATGAGAAATCAGTTGGAACTGATAGAATCAGATCCGATCGAGGAACTGAATTTATCAATCAAATTCTTTCAAATTTTTTGGAAAATACGGGAATTAAGCACGAGCTCTCAGCAGCTAGAACTCCTCAGCAAAATGGTGTAGCTGAGAGGAGAAATTGAACGCTTAAAGAAGCTGCTAGAACGATGCTTGCTGATTCTGGTATTTCTCAAAGGTTTTGGGCAGAGGCAGTAAACATTGCGTGCTATACTCAGAACAGATCAATGATTAACAAGAATAATTTGAAAACACCTGATGAGATCTGGCATGGACGTAAAAGTGTGGTTTCCTACTTCAAAATATTCGGCTGCAGATGTTTTTGTAAGGCTCGAGATTATTAGTTTCATTTAAATCGACTCGGAGGATAGGAGAATGCATGAAATGCAATGAGGGAAGAAAATACATGAGAAATGAGGGTTTTGCAAGACTACACCCGCGCTTAGTACAAGAGTGCACCCGCGGTCATGCAATTGTGGATTTGAACAAGAAAAGTCGAAGCTACACCGCACCCGCGGTGCCACTAAGACCGCACCCGCGGTGCATGTCCAGTAGGGGGCATGTTTTTGACATTTCGAGACCGCACCTGCGGTAAGATCAGACCGCACCCGCGGTGCAAAGACCGCACCCGCGGTCTTGCAGCGACCGCACCCGCGATCTATGTTCTGCATTTTTGGATAGAATGGCCGAGAGCTTGGCGCACCCGCGTTCCTTACAGCTACCGCACCCCCGGTCATGCGTGTAATGTGAAAAATATAGACACTTGTTCCTACCATGCAAATTTAATGAGTTGTCCTCATTTACTTGCCATTTCAGAACTTTGAGGGCCGAGAGAATCCAGGAAGAAAGTCTCCATTTCCTTTGATCTTTGAAGTTAGAATTCTCAAGGTTTAACCATCCGATTTTCACTCCGAGTTGAGATTCTTGTTCCTCGCGTCAAGGGCTTCAAGGTGATGTAAGTTTCCTTCAATTCAAGCATGAGTTGAGATATTGGTGTTAGGGAAACTTGGATATGCTTGTAGATATATGTTCTTATGAGTATAAGCATTATATATTCGCAAGCGGATCGATTATCGGATGTCCTACGCAATTGTTACGACTTTCCAGCATATTTAGAGCTAAATTATGCAGATTTTGGATAGTATCATATGATTATGATGATGAATATGAGTTGAGATTATTGATTATTGATATATGATGAGATTTGGATAGACCGGTATTGAGAAATCATGTCGTTATGCTGTCCGACTGTACCAAGATCACGTATAGAATTAGATAGGTGTTGAATTGAGTTGGGAATTGATATTGTATGTCTCTGCATTGTCATTTCAGATTGGGAGTGACAGAGTTTAGATCCCGACTTCGAGACTTCGATTTAATTCAACACGAAAGGTATAAGCAATGTTTGTTTGGGAAGTCACAACTCAAATAAGATATTATTTGAGTTTCCCAAACTAAAATCACATACTAGAATTGTTGTATTTGTTGAATCATGTTTATGAATTGTTTATAGAATTATATTCAAATGTTGTAACATGATTATACTTTGATTATAGAATTGTATTCAAGCATATAAGATTATTGTGATATTCAGATATGAATATGAGCATGCTTTGTTTACAGATTGATATTCATTGCATTTAAGATAGGAGAGTCGTTGACAGCCATCGTCAACTATCTAGATGTTCGGTGTATCTCAGCTTAGGAGCAGCCATGACTCCTATTGCAGCCATAGATACAGCTCAGACCGAAGTCTAGGAATAAGACATACAGTCACCCCGAGTGGGAGGGTAGGTGACAGCCATTGACGTCTTATTCATACGGGATCCCTAGAGTTATAGTCGAGTCGAGTCTAGACATGATTTGATTAGCATTGCATGTATATATATGAATGTTCTTCATGATAGCATGTTTCATGATTTAAATTGTTATATGCATGTATACATGTTTATACTGGGATTTGTTCTCACCGGAGTTTCCGGCTGTTGTTATGTCTGTATGTGTGCATAACAACAGGTGGGGCAGGATCTGGGTCACGCAGAGGATGAGAGCTGGACATAGCGTGGTGATCTCGGGCATAGCAGAAGAACTAGTAGTTGTACTTGTGGCATGTACTGTATTTAATTACTAGTTGTTGAGTAGAAATGGAACAAGACATGTTTGTACTTGGTGTTTGTACATGGTGATGGTAAAATCAATAAAGACTTTATGTTGTATATTATACATTAGATGTAATGTGAAAAGCAAATTTTTGACCCACATTTTCTAGCAAAGATCCACCTAAATCCCAAGAGAATTGAGTTAGAGCCTGGGTCCCCACAGTTTTATTCTTAACAATGGCAAAAATCATTTAAAAGCCTTTGATACTAAATCTGCAGAGGTGATATTTTTAGGATATTCGTTAGTTAGCAAAGCGTATAGAGTCTTTAACAAAAGCACTCTAAATGTAGAAGAGTCTATATATGTTGTTTTTGATGAAACTGTTCTAACTGATAAGTCAACTGATACAGTTGAGCTAGTTGATAGATTTACAGATATCAGTTTGGAGGACGATCATGAAGAAGAAAATCATATCAATCGTAACATCCTTCAAACACCAGAACCTGAAATTGTAGATCAATCAGTTGAACAGGAAGTAGTTCCTGAAAATCAGTTGGAAGATCAAAGAAATGACATTCAGTTACCAACTGAAATAGCTCCAACTGAAACTGAGGAAAACAACCAGATGCAAACTGAAGCAGCTGCTGACTTGGATACAACAAACGTTGAACTCAGATGGAAGAAATCATATCCTCCAGAACTGGTGATAGGTAACCCATCTGATCCGGTAAGAACAAGAAATTCAGGACATACAACTCAACATGTCCAAAATTATACAAGAAATAAAGCAAATTCAAAATACACAGCTTTCTCATTCTCTGAAGTTGAACTCCTCCAGTGAATTTAATTCAGATAAATTGAAATCTATTCAAACAGCTAGCTGAAAGTCTTTCTTCTACTCAAGACTCAATCAGCAAGAGAGTTTAATCCATGGAACTATCTGTTTAAAAGAAGATCAACTTGCTGCAAACTACTGTATTGACTGCTGTCAAAGACATTGCAGCGGATGTTAGGATTCTTTCTCTCAAGGTCGATGTGATTGACAAAAAGGGGGAAGCAGCTAGGTCAATGCAAGTATAAAAGAGGATACAGCTGAAGAGAAGAAACATTTTCTTATCAGTTATTACTTGAAGATTATTTGTTTTCTTTGTACGAATCTGTACATTAGAAATTATTTTATCTACAAAGATTCTTTATTCAAAATATCAGCTTATTGTATTCTGAGTTTTGTCAATAACCAAAAAGGAGGAAATTTTTGGAAACTAAATTTCAGTGATTTGACAAACTAATCTAAGCTTCGAAACGTTTAACTGATCAAAGGAAACGAAGCAACGAGCGACAAGCTGAAGACTAATGCGTACCAGCTATGAATTATACACGTCATCAACTGAAGAAGCTTTATAACTGACTGATTAGTTTGGAACTGATCAGTTGAAACAAATCAGTCATGAGTTTTCCTACAATGTATCTTTCAAGCTGATCCCTCAACTGTACATGTCATCAGTTGAGAACGACAACCGACAAATAGTACAAACAGACTGCAACTAGTAGTGGGACGCCACATTTCAGAGATCGCAGTGTACGAATGTCAGAAGATATCGACGTGCCAATCAACATATAAAAAGATTCAAATGATATTTAATATTACCGTTGAGAGAGAAGCCTATAAATAGGTAAAGAGGGCAGTTGAGAATACATCATGCGAACTACTATTCTATTCAAGCTTGCTGTTACTCTCTCAAAATCACAATTCGCATTTAGACATCACATCTCACTTTTAAAAGATTTATCAGTAGCAATCAAGGCTACCTTACGAGCTTGTTAGCATTTTGAGATCTTCGTTAAAGATCCATTCAGTTGTGTTATACTGTAAAAGTTTTGTTAACTAAGAGTTTCAGTTTGGCAGTGTTAAGTCCAAACTGAAGTGGGTCAGTACAACTTTTGTATTTGATCAAAGTCTTTTAGGGAAAATCCTATCCATGTGATAGAAGGGGTGACGTAGGAGTTATTCTATTCTCCGAACATCCAGAAACATATTGCGTGTTTTTCGTATTCAGTTACTTTGAGTTATTCTATCTTTCAGACAGTTCACTTCCGCAACTATTTCAGTTGAATTGATTGTTATCGACTGACGAGATACCGAGTGTCAGTTTGTAACGAAACTATACCCATCATTCGGAAAGAGTTTAAAAATCAGTGAGTGTTTATTCAACCCCCTTCTAAACACTTATAACCTTATTAACCGATCCTTTCAATATTAATAAACTTTGAAAATATTTATTGGAAATATTTTATGTTGTTCGTCTCCAATCTCTTTTCCCCAGCCTATTATCGAATATTCGAGTAAAATCCTTCAATTTCATCAAATCATGCACTTTAAACATTTAAGCATGTAAAATATATCATTTAAGCATTTAAAATCAATTAATTAAAATAAATATGCAATTTAAATCATTTACATGCATGCAGTTTACGTGCACTGATTTTTCGTACGTTACAAATCTCCTCCTTTAAATAAAATTTCGTCATCAAAATTTGCCAAGTCTTGATTATTGAAAAGCTCAGGCTCCCTCATTCATTTCATACTTAATCCACTTGGCTTAAATTTTGAACTCTAATCATTCTTTCGCTGCATACTCTGATATGTCATCTTCCATTTTATATATTTATGCCAAATTTCTTGATCTCGAGGAGCTCAAAGATTTTAATAACTCTACATCTCCTATCAATTATAAATTCTAAGTTACCTTAAGTTATTTCAGCTTCCCGAGATTACTTACTTAATTGGCTCTTCCTTAAGTAATCCTGATTTATAAGTTATTTTTCCCCAAATATATTCATATTGTCAAACCCAGTTTCAATCCCAGTCATCTTTTCATAGTATCCATGATTATAAAATACCTTAATGACTGGTACTTACTAAAACATTATTCAAGTATATGGCAAAAATATTTTCCTTAATCCTATCACCAATTTGTTTTCTTAAATCCTAAGCATTCCAAGTAAATAAACAATTCAAACCAACCGAATCACCATTCTACATCATGATTTGATTCTAAATCCCATTATCAATTTGATCACTTATATGAAACCTCAGAATTCAAGATAAATGTCCTCTGACCTTACATTTACAAAATCTTAACACTTTAGGACGAAAACTTTTATCCACATTCCCACGATAATTAACTCTTAGTACCGTATAAATGTAAAACTTAGAGTTCTACTTTTTCCTCGATTCTCATCTATGTTTTGCGACTTATTTTACGTAAGGTAGTTATCTATTTGTTGTCCCAAAAATTTAGCGTAATTTCATTATCCTGAAAATGCCACTCCTTAACTTATTGTAGTCAAGTAACGCAAGGTCATACATATCCCAAATTAATATTCACAAGGTTAATCATTGACTCAAAAAATTAATTTTCCTTATATTGGATGTAGATCACAAAATCAGTACACGTAAACCCATGCATTTATTAATTGTTAAATTACATATTTAATTGTAAAATGCTTTTATGCATGAGTTATGATTTGCATTATTTTAAATTATTACATGTTTATTTTATGCACGTTAAAATTTTTTATTGAGATATATGTTTCAGGCGAATATTCGATATGGGATCGGGAAAAGAGACCGGCGACAATTTATGCAATTTATGAAGATGTGGTATTTTATTTCAAGTCAATAAATTTGGTATTTTAAATGATTTATGAAGTTTTAGAATTTCAAAGTCTAATTTAATTTATTAAGTGATTTTGAGATTTTAAAATTTTCAAATACCAATTTGAAAATTTGGAGATTTAAATCTTGAAACTTGGTACTCAATCATTTTGTTTAATCTCTGAGTAGTACTGAATAATTATAGTAGTATTATTTTAATTACTAATTATTTAATTAAGCACTTTTAGCCCCTAATTAGTTAATTAATTATTTAAGTAAGCAAATTTTCCCTACACACACACGTTCTGCACACACAACACACACACATTACATTCATTTTTTTTTGGAGAAAAAACCTAGGGTTATTAAGCTTTAGCAGCAGCAACCCCTCTCCCTTGCAAAATTTCCGGAGATTTACGTTGGTTTTCGAGCAAAAATCGTGTAGCATCGTCTCCCGGTCGTCTCCTGCAATCTACCGCGTTGGTATTCGTCACCTTCGAGCATTTAATCATCAAGGCATGTATAATCTTTCGTTTTTACATCGATCTTGTCATAATATATATTTTGATGCATATTGTATGAAAAATCTGTATATGTTATACAAAAGTTTGAGCAAAAGTGTTTGAAACGATTTGTATCAAAATTTTAGATCTCAAAACCGAGTATATTGTCAATCGAGTATTGTGAATTTTTGGTCGAATTTCTGGAAAAATTTCAACTTATAAGACATAGTACTCTTCAATACCTTCGATTTGACATTAAATTTGTAAATTTGGACAAGAAACGAGTGAGTTATGATCATTCTAGTGTGACTGCTCAAACTGTGATGTTTTGAAAAATGTTCTTCATGGTTCTTGAGTTATTTGATTGCAGGCTTCGTTGGGAATCGCTGAGTGATCATTTCTGCGTTAGGTGTATCATGTGTTGTGATCAGTCATCTTTCGGTGTTTCGTTTCGAGTCGATACTGGTTTAGTTGTATTAGAAGGAATAAGTAAGTGTATGGGTAGAAGGTGACATTTTTGGGTTGAATTCACATAGGTTTAGAGCCGCTGCGCTGCAGCTACGCACAGCGCTGCAGGGTAGAACCTAGGCGCTAGACAAGCGCTGCAGCGCTTCTCCTCAACGCCTAGGCGCTGTTACTGGATCTTCGAGCTTAGATGCTATTGCTTCCTTTGGGTATTAATACGTCGTTATGTCCAAGCCAGCGCCTAGGCGCTGTTACTAGATCTTCGAGTTTAGATGCTATTGCTTCCTTCGGGTACTAATACGTCATTATGTCCAAGCTTAGTGATTGTTAGATTATACTTTACGAAGTTTGAAGAAGGAATGTTGAACTATGGTTTATGCGAGGTTCGTGTCTTCCATTGCTTAGGAAATTTCATACTTCATGTCAAGATTGTTTTGGGGTTCAAGTCGGGGTTTAGTATGTTGATTAAACGTGGTCAAGTCCCGAGTGGTCTAGAAAGTCATAAGTTATTTAATTACTTCGGTGGTGAGTTTGTTTGGTACGGTTAAGTTATGAAATTTTAAGTTGTTGGAATAATGTACTAGTATGTATGTGCAGCGGTAGCCCCAAGCGAGGTCCAACGAATCCCTCAATGCTATGTAAGTATGTTCGACGTGCAAAAGAAAATATTTTATGTTTTCGAGGTTCTGCTAATGGTCTTGTGACCAAATATGAACGGGTTTGGAAGCCAGAGAACGTATCCAGTGACCTCTACACCCCGGTAAAGTATGACCGGATTTGATAAGGAATGGAAAGTGGTAATGTATGACCAGAGACCAATCCACCCGGTAAAGTATGACCGGGGATCTTATGTATGTGGTAGTAGACATCCCTGCCAGACCAGTACAGTGTTTAGTCTGATCAGACACACTATGTTATGGGTCACTTGCTTTGAAACATATCTTTACGCAAAATGATGATGACTATGTATGTTTAAGTATGTATGTTGCGAGTACGATTAAAAAATGTTAATGAAATAATGGCACGTCTATGCTTATGTAGTATGTTCTACTTTAAAATGCATGTGATTTTATTATACGTTACTTGTTATTCCCAATTTGTACATGTTGAGTCTTTAGACTCACTAGACTTGATCGATGCATGTGAGGACGAGTATGAGGAGACGAGAGGCGGGGATCAGTGAGTTGGCTCGGACTGTGTAGTGGACTAACCCGAGGATCGCCTGAGTTTTCAAAGATTTTATGCATGTTATTTCATTTACTCTTATTTTAAGGAATTTACTTTATGAGTTTTTCAACAAGTACTTGTTGCAAGTTGTTTACAATTTCAAATATTTGTCAAGCTTTTTAATTATGTGGCATTTTGAATGAGAATTTCTTATTTAAGAAAATTTTTATTTTCCACAAATTTAAATATGTTTAAAAGAATGGTACGTTACAGTTGATATCAGAGTGGTGTTCTTGTAAAGAGTTATGCCTACTGTCGGTTGTGAGAAGCTCACGAAGTCACGCCTCAAGTCTGTAAGTTTTAAAGTTTTAAATTCTTTCATGTAGTAAGCATCAAAGTCATAATTTCTGCATGTGTGTGCATGTTTAAATTCGAATTACGTGCATCTTATGATATGGACATTATGTCTTGTTTGCATGATAATACGCCGATCCATTGAATTGCATTGTGTTACACTATTTTTACACGATTATATGCATGAACGTTGACATGATGCTCACGTTTTGCATTGTACATGTAAGGGGCTGCTAGGTCAAGGCTTGTAAAGGCTGTGCACGTGCAGATCAAGGGTGTCTAGGTGCTGGAGTTGGATTGGGATCGAGCCATGGGAGAGCCGATCGAATCCTAGGGTGTTGGTGATGTTTGGCTGATCAGTTGAGGAAAGGAAGAGGGGCCCGGCTGCGTGGGTTGAACCAGGCCATAGTGCAGGTCTTGGTGGGTCTAAGCAGTGGTCTAGGGAGGCCCAAGCGTGGCTGGTCATGAACCGAGGGCCGATCAAGAGGGCTTGTTTGAAAGAGGGCTTGCATGGGGATTGATTGTACGGAACCATGTGTGACGCATGCATGGGGCTGTAGGCGTGGGCTAGGTCGGTCCAGGAGGGGCCAATGGTGGGCTATGAAAGGTAGGTTCGGGTCTATCCAAGCTGGTTTAGCCTAGGGTCGAGAATTCGAGGGTTAGGTGCACTAGGGTTTAAATGTTGCAAAGTGCAGAATTTTTCCAGCAGTTGTATTGGAACATTTCATTTTCGCAATATTAATTTTGATATTAACAAAACTTGTTATTATGTTTCTAACATATTTACTCAAGTGTGAAGTTATTAAAACAAGAAGCAAACTGAAACTAAATTCTAAGCAAACTGAATTTCTGGCAAGCTTCAGTATTTTACTGATATCTCTCAACTAGATGATTCAAATAACAATCCGCCTACTTAACTGATCTAAAAACTCAATTTCGATCAAGTCATATCTCAGGTCAGTTGGGAAAATTCAGATGTTATCAAGGTCTAACTGATCGCTGAATTACCGAACTGATTGCACGAAAACAGCAATCAGTTGGGAATGAGAAGTTGCAGTATTTTGGTCGTATCTCTCAGCTCAATGACCAAATGAACTGAACCAGCTGCTGCTGACCAAATGAAATGAACTGAACCAGCAACTGACCAACTGAACTAAACCAGCTGCTAACAAGCTGAAACTGAACCCGACCAGCTGAAGACCGGTTGAACTGAACCAGTTGAAACTAAACCAGACCAGCTGAAGACCAGTTGAACTGAATCAGTTGACCAGAGTTGACCACTCAGGAAAATGTCCAGCAAGTCGAATTTGACCGTTGTAATCTCAGAAACAGTACAGAAACTTTCCAAAGGGTCATATTCTTGTGTCTAACATATATATCATTGTTGGGGCCTATAAATACAACATATTAAAGATCAAACGATAGCTTTTTGAAGATGATTCAAAGTATCGGCAGTTAGCATGAAGAAATTAGCTAGTTGAGAGCACAAGCCCTTGTGTGAGGATACATTTGAGATGTACACTGTAAAGGATAAATTCCTCACACACAATCACTCACACATATACAAAAGAGTTGAATTTCAAATATTAGTTGAGTGAGTCTTCACACAAAGACGTAAAACAACGTCTTTGTTGTCTTTGCATATTATGATGATTGTGTGGTGCTGCCTGCAATCTTGAGTGCTAGGAGTTCTAGTTGGGTGCTGCCCTTCCGGAGTGGGTTTGTACAAAGAGTTGTATAAATCAAAGTCTTCTAGTGAATCCTTCTCAAATGGAAGAAGGGGTGATGTTGGAGCATTTGAAAACTCTGAAAGTCTATAAACAAATTTGTGTCTATTTGTTGTTTATTGCATTTACTTAACATTTCCATTGTTTTAAGGATGCATTGTTGAAGCATTTTTTGTGTTCTTCAAATACAAAATTATTGCATACCAAGTGTTTGATAAAATGCTTCAACCAAAATATTTTTTTTACTCATTCAACTTGTATATATTTTAAATACTTTACAAAATGTTTAATCGGTTTCTACGAAGGACTATTTCGAGTGTTTTCCGCTTGGTTTGAAAACCAAACTCGATTTAATTCATCGGTGTTCAATATTTCAATAACCGAGTTATTGTATCTCAACAATGATCCTCTTAATCGATCATGTCAACTGGTATCAGAGCGAGTTGTTCTTGAAAGAACATTGAAACTGATTTTGATGTTTAAAATTTGAAAATTTCATATTTTTTAAACATATATGTGTAAAACTGAATTTTCGTGCAGCTTGCAACGACTGTGGGAAAAATGACATATCTCCTTGCTCGAGTGTTCAAATGACGAACCTCTTTTTGTGTTGCAAACTAGACTCGTAGAGGATTACATTGGTATAAAATTTGCAGCCTATTTATGCACGAGAAAAAGCAGTTTATTCATTGAAGGCAGAGCATATGTGATGCAGCAGAAAATGAGCAATGGAGAAAATTGGTTAATTATCCCTCTTCGTTTATTATTTTCAAAATTTCAGAAATATAGGGGGAGAACTCATTATAATTTTAATGGAGAGATTATTTTTAAATATTGAGAGGAAGAAAATTTTGTGCTTAAAATGTTTTTGAAAATATGTTTTTTTGATTCACACAAAAGGAGGAGAAATATGTTAGTTGAATCGATTGTTTATCCAAGTTTTATGATCATCAAAAAGGGGGATATTGTTGGAACATTTCATGTTAGCAATCTTGATTTTGATGTTAACAAAACTTGTTATTATGTTTCTAACATATTTACTCAAGTGTGAAGTTATTAAAACAAGAAGCAAACTGAAACTGAATTCTGTACAAACTGAATTTCTGACAAGATTCAGTATTTTGATGATATCTCTCAACTGGATGATTCAAATGACAATCAGCTAACTTGACTGATCAGAAAACTCAATTTCAAAAAAGTCGTAGCTCATGTTAGTTGGGAAAATTTGGATGTTATCAAGGTCTAACTGATCGCTGAATTATCGAACTGATTGCACAAAAACAGCAATCAGATGGGTATGAGTAGTTGTGGTATTTTGGTCATATCTATCAGCTCAATTATTATAATGAAGCGATTCAGTATGCGTTGGAAAGATAAGACAATGATCTACAAATAATCTTCAGAAGTCAAAGTCTGAATCGAAGCTTCAGATGTTGAGAAATGATGATGAAGCTACTGGTTCTGCACAAACTGAAATCAGCTAGGTTGATTTCAGCTGACAAACTGAAGTGAACCAGCTGCTGATGACCAACTGAAATGAACTGAACCAGCAGCTGACCAACTGAACTGAACAAGCTGCTAACCAGCTGAAACTTAACCAGACCAGCTGAAGAACAGTTGAACTGAACTAGATGAATTGAACCAGTTGAAACTGACCAGACCAGATGAAGACCAGTTGGCCATAGTTGACCACTCGAGAAAATGTCCAGCAAGGCAAATCTTACAGTTGCAATCTCAGAAACTATACAGAAACTTTCCAAATGGTCATATTCTTGTGTCTAACGTATATATCATTGTTGGGCATATAAATACAATATATTAAAGATCAAACAAGAGATTTTGAAGAAGATTCAAAGCATGGGCAGTTAGGATGAAGAAATCAGCTAGTTGAGAACACAAGCCCTTGTGTGAGAATATATTTGAGATGTACACTGTAAATGATAAATTCCTCACACACAATCACTCACACATATACAAAAGAGTTGAACTTCAGATATTAGTTCAGTGAGTCTTCACACAAAGACGTAAAACAATGTGTTTGTAATCTTTGCATATTATGCTGATTGTGAGGTGCTGTTTGCAATATTGAGTGCTAGGAGTTCTAGTTGGGTGCCGCCCTTTCGGATTGGGTGTGTACAAATAGTTTTATAAATCAAAGTCTTCTAGTGAATCCTTCCCTGGGGGAAGAAGGGGTGACGTATGAGCATTTGAAGTCTCCAAAAATCCATAAACAAATTCGTGTCTATTTGTTTATTGCATTTACTTATCATTTCCATTGTTTTATGGATGCATTGTTGAAGCATTTTATGTGTTCTTTACATACAAAATTATTGCATATCAAGTGTTTGATATAATGCTTCAACCAAAATATATTTTTTTACTCATTCGACTTGCATATATTTTAAATGCTTTAAAAAATATTTAATCGGTTTCTACGAAGGATTATTTCAAGTGTCTTCCGCTTCGTTTGAAAACCAAACTCGATTTAATTCGGTGTTCAATATTTCAAGAACCAAGCTATTGTAGCTCAACGATGATCCCCCTAATCGATCATGTCAAGTTGTTCAGCCATTTTCGAGGGTCTTAGATGGTCTGAAATAAGTGGTTTAAGGGTTGGTCATGTAGGTTCAAGTCATGGTTTAAGTTGGGAAAAGTTTGGTTGAGTTTAAAATTAATTCGGATTAAAACCGGGACCCCAGTTCAAGTTTTAAAACGAGTTATAAATTTGTTTTGAGGTGTTTTAATAAGTTTGGTTGGCTTCGGGTCGAGGTTTTGAGGTCCAAGGGTAAAATAGTCAATTAGGGTTTCCAGGGGAAAAATTGTCATTTTGTACCCGGTCGAGTTAGCAGTCCTGACAGCGCCCTGGCAACTGAAATTGCATATTTAAAAATGTACAAGTAAATATGAATATGATTTTTTATAAAAATACGAAAAATATGTTGTATGGTTGGTTTGAAGAAAATGTATGTATATGCATGATTTTTATAAGTGGTGAATACAATGACATGTTTTTTAAGAAGGAGAGTTGGTTGTGACTAACACGAACATGTAAGGCCAATGCTTAGTGGATGGGTAAAACTGTCGCTGATGTCCCTATCGTCGGGTATTGCGGTTATACGTAGATGGATCCATCAACTAAAGCTGAAACAAAAGTCACAACTAATGATCTGAAGTCAATAAAATAAGATAAACACATATATGTTGATATGATGAGATATGTATTGGATACGTTTATGTTTTGTCATGTTAAGTTTAAGTTCATGCTTTTGCAGATCATGAAATGTATTTTAATTACAGTAATTTTCATTATTTTATGATATGTATATGTAATTGTTATAACGATTCAGGTGTGTTGAGTTTTTAGACTCACTAGGTGTGATTGATGCAGGTAAGGATGATGAGATAGAGATTGGGGGCACCGAAAACTGAGTAGGCGGAGCTGAGAGTGCGTATGATAACCCGATGACCTTGTTTTTTTTCGCACTTTATGTTTATAAGTCAGGAGTGATACATTATATTTCATACGTTTCGCATCTTTTTATATGCTCATGATTTGACAGGATTTTGAATGTTTCATTTGAGCTGGTAGTCTAGGGATTTGAGAATAATTTAGATTTATTTAACTGCATTTATTTTTTTTTTAAATCAGTGATGGAATAACTTTCTTATCACGCATGGTTGTTATTATTGTTTGCATGCATGGGTATGATTATTTTCGAAAATTAGTTTGCAAAAAAAAAAATTAATATTATTTTAGTAATAGACGTTACATTTTTCTTTTTCTTTTTTGTTTTAATGTTGTTTTATCTTGTACAATGACCGGAGAAATTTTGACACTTGGTTGTGGTGCACGAAATGATAATAGAAGAAGCATATGTTTGATATGGTGTGGAAGGCGATGAAGCCTTCCATTACTGTAGTTTGGTAAAATATCATCCTGTGAATGTAATTTGTTTGGTGTAATTTCTTTCCTGGAGAACCATGATTATCATGTATAATAAAAAAAAGAATAAGATATATAGGAATATTCTTACCTATTTCATCAACCGATACATAATTTAATTATAAAAAATTGGGTGAATGGTTGGGTAGACAGCATGAAGCTAAAGCAAAGAAAGGAACACTAGTGTAAAAGGACACTTTTGATCTTGGCAACTTTTTTGTGCACGTAAAAAGTGGAAAACCATCCTAAAAATCTTATAACCTTATTGCCCTTGAGATGCTCACTCTTCAAAAGATCCTCTTGTTATTTCTATCCTGGGAAATTCGAGTGAATGAGGATCTGAACGATGAAATATTGGACGAAATGTCCTTCAAGCTGATTAAAGATAACTATTTCGATTTATTAGCAGTAAATTCTTGAAGTTTAGTTCAATGGAATTTCTTAAATCAGCACCGGGAATTCTAGGAGGTGATATTGAGTTATGGCATGACAGCCAAAAAAAAGATTACAACTAGAGACTTGAAGAATCTGTGATTGCATGACAGCCAAAAAAAAAGATTACAAAAATGTAATTTGGTAACTTTGGCCACACATGTACTTAGTTTTCATAGAATTGTCCACTTTTAATATTGGTGACGTTTTGTACATAAATTTGTGAAATTGATTCACGAGGAAGCAATTGAAAAGTGAGAGGTGGAAAGGTGGAATTATTAGTGGGCTATCATTAAATGAAATATACTTTGAGTGAGTGTGAAAGTGACTTGAAAAGCAGATTTGAACATGAAGACTGCTCTTTTTTTTTTCTTTTTTTTTTTTATGTGCATTACGAAAGACACATGGGAAGAAATCAAAGAAAGCATAAAGATTACTTCAATAGTGTTCGCTTTATTTACATTTCATATTATGCCACATATATTGATACGAAGTATTTCATTTAAATATTTTATTTTTTGAGAACTGTAAATTGGGTCATCAGTCAAATAAAAAAATAATACCAGGGAGACTGATCCCAATATTTGTTGACTTGCTGGTACAAGATAAGGATTATTTATCATAAGAATTATAGGTTATTGAATTAGGTGAATAATATTAGGCAAAACTTGTATGAAACGGTCTCACATATCGTATTTTGTGAGACGAATCTCTTTTTTGGGTCATCCATGAAAAAATATTACTTTTTATGCTAAAAATATTATTTTTTATTATGAATATCGGTAGAGTTGACCCATCTTACAGATAAAGATTCGTGAGATCGTCTCACAAGAGACTTACTCATAATATTAATATTATTATCTCCAAGCGGCTCCCCTTATTTTAAGGTTAACCACCGATTAAATGGTGAAACTAGGTATATTAATAAATTCCCATTTCAATTTTTGGAATTACAAAAATTTATCTCAATTTTATTTTTAAAATTATGATCATGTATGTATATTAATATCACTATACTTAAAACTTTTTTATAATATCCAATTTATTTTGTTCTCAGATATAAAATTGCGTCCCTTTTTTAAATCTATCATCTTGCATAAGATAATTTGTTTTGAATTACGATATTAGATTCTAATATTACACTATAATATTGGCATTTTAATTTAATTATTATAGTCATTTATATTTATTCCACATAAAATTATATTTTTGTTTTGAAGTAACATAAAAAAAATATGGTTAAAACATAAAATAAAGTGTAAATAGCAAGAAATGTTATTTTTATATTGGACATAATTGTAATTATACTAGATTTAAATATTAATTATCAAACTTCACAAAGTTTAAAGAAACACACAAAGAAAAGCCCACAGACGCTTTAACTTTAATTTTCTTTCTCAAAGTTTCCATTTCAATTTCCTTTTTCCTTCGCTTTTTTTGTTGTTTTCCTTTTTTGAATTCAAATTCCATCACAAAGATCAAACCGCAATCTTCGTCAGGCAGCGATTCAATCCGATGGAAAACGCAGACCGTAGCAGTAATCATAGTAAAAGAAGCCACCGGAGAGGTAGCAACGGCCACTTATCAATGTCCGACACCGATTCCACGGCGAGCCAGGTTGACTCGTGGCACTCCCCTCTCCGTTCGGAATCTCCCCTACGCTCCGACGACCCTTGTTTCCAACAGGAAAACGATAATTCAACCAACAAGAGTCTTAAATCAGTTGTTTCAGTTGATAAGTACTATTCTCCCGTGCCTTCTCCGGGGGCTTCGAATTTTCCGGTCAGTTCTCCGGTAGCCGGGAGGATGGGGTGGAGGCCATGGCCGCATTCGGAGAAGCCCGCCTCTGAGAATCATGGTTTTACGGGGAGTTATCCCATTTCAGGAGTGAAAGGTGGCAGGAGGGAAAAACCCATGTCGGAGAACCATGAATTTCCGTCGAAAGGGGGGTCTCCGGTGGTGTTGGGATTGAATAGGTTGGTGATGGAGGAGCCGCCACCTGGGGTGAAGAAGATAGGGGTAGTCCACGGTGGCGGTGGTCACTTAGAGGAAGGATATGTCAATAGCGGTGGTGGGGAGAATCAAGTTGGGGAGGAGAGGCGTTCGAGGGCCGCTGCATCGATTTTGAGGAGGTCGGAGAGGAGTGCAGCAGCGAGAAAGGTTGACTTGGTGTTTAGAGTGTTGGAAGTAATCTTATGTTTGGTTTCATTTTCGATTATGGCTGCTGATAAGACTAAGGGGTGGAGTGGTGATTCTTTTGATCGATATAAGGAGTATAGGTATAATCTTATGGTTTTTTCCTCAAGTTATTCTCAGTTTCATGCACAAACGTGTGTAAATTTGGTTTCTTGGTCAATGAATAACTTTTATAGGGGTTGCAGGGACAATTTAGTGTTCAATGATGAGAAAAGTTTTTGGAAAATTACATTATTTCTTCACTCGAGGGCAACTTGGCCCTAGTCGTCTTGCACGATCCCAATATATATAATCTTTTTCCCTGCCAAGAATGCCCAAGCAATCAACCGTTGCTATACACCTATAAAATCTCTGCTTAACACATGAATTCTCAAGATTATTTCATCACTAATTTTTCCTCATTTTTCTTGCAATCATCATACGCTTTAGTCCCAAATTAGTTTGTATCAGTCACACGAGAATATTTAGTCTTCATTATGCTCTGTTTGTGATCGAATTATCTGATGAATATTGAACATTTACCTTGTTTTGATATGCAGGTATTGTCTAGTTGTGAACATTATCGGGTTTGTATATTCTGGTTTCCAAGCATTTGATGTAGCATACAGTTTAGGCACGGAAAATCACGTATTCTCTCACCATATACGTTACCATTTTAATTTTTCAATGGATCAGGCAAGTCATAGCCTCAACTTGCCATTGGTTTGAGTTGTCGCAAGACATTCTGAGTATTCGAAGCATATTGTCACCCTTAGTTGCTAAGCAACACCTTTTTCTTGCGTTTGCAGATTCTGGCTTATCTTTTGATCTCAGCATCTTCATCAGCAGCAACGAGGGTGGACGACTGGATTTCTAACTGGGGGAAAGACCAGTTTACATTGATGGCCAGTGCATCAATCTCTGTGTCATTTCTTGCCTTTGCTGCCTTCGGCTTGAGCTCTCTTATATCAGGTTACAATCTTTGTAACCGGGATACCACTTGATTACAACTTGGGTCTCCAGCCTAATAAATTTCTCATTTTTATCTATTATGTTATATATTTATTTGAGAATAATTGCCTGATTATATAAAATGATCATGTCAGGATCTGTACATATAGTATAGTTGCAGGGTAGTTTGAGCTATATTTATAGAGATAATGTTTTGATAAATAAATCAGTCAGTTCAATTTATATAGTGCAGTGTCTTGAAGCCAGTTTTGTCTCTGCTCTCAAATGTAATCTTATGCTCTGAATTTTGAGGTCACTCTCAAATACAACTTTCTATCAACCAACCCAAGTTTCGGGTTTAATGTGCATTCTTTCTCTGGTCGAGCTCCCAACCATCCGTTTGGAGGAGATGCCAAATGCATCAAACCCCGAAACCTTAGCATTACGGTACTTGCAGACCGCAGCTTCGAGACTGTACTCAGTTTTATAGTCCATTAGTTTTGCATTTTCCTCCATTCTGATCCATAAACATGTTTCCGTTAGTATGTTGAAACACAGTGAGTGCCTTGAAAATGTAATGACACTTCAATGGTAGAAGGTTTAGAGCCAAAAGTACGGCTTGATTTGTGCATCGGACGAGCCAAGGATATAGAATGAGTGTGATAACAGTATGTAGATGGCAATAAATAATATAATTTGATTAATCATATGATAATTATTATATGATTTTAAATAATATAACTTTATTTTATTTTCTGAAACCCGTTTTATTTTCGAAACGAAGAAGAGTTTGCTTTTGTTTTGCTGGCACATTGCCAAGGAAAGTTGCTTTTCACCTTCGCCGAATCGGACTATCATCTGTCCCATTCCATGTATCCCATCGATTTTCTTTACCCCGGTGCAGCCCATCTCAGACCGTTGATATGCATGGACTCCACGTGAAATCATGTGACTCTCACCCTACGGGGTGGGATAGAATTTCCCCTTCAACAAATCATTCAAGAACCATAGTCGTCAACTATGCTGATCATTTTCGCACGCAAACATGGTCTTTTAGCTACAAAAAGGTTGCCAAGGTCCAGACTCCAAACAAAGGATCCGAAATGCCCACGCTTCTTACTTGTGATTCCATTGTATAGTTCCCAAGCACAGACGATAGAACACAAACTTACATAACATGCGTAAATTGATGACTGGGGAGGGGGTATATATCTTCAAATACAGTACAGTTCAAGCAAACCATGATAGAGAACATAAATTTAACTCGGTAATACAACTTAAAACGCATTTCTCTTTTGATCCGGTCCTGAGGAGTTTTGTGCTTGGTATTGACCAAAAACTGATCTGCAGTTCCAAAAATTTTGCAGGATAAATAAAGTTAGGATGTATCGTATATGAAAAATAGTGCAGATAAGACAATTTCATCTTTCGTTGGAACCACACATCCTCCGTTTTATACACAAGTATTCCTGTTTCTACCATACGTTTTGATGGTCAATTCTTCATCTGAAAAATGTCAGTTACAAAATCCACGCAAAGAGAACTTTTTTTAACTGTTTTACCGTTAAATTATATTGTTCCAATCGATATGGTAATAGAACGGAACAAAAGATGGCTAAAGCTTATCATAAAAACGGCCAGATGCACCAGAACGAAAATATTCCAACTTTTGAGGCCTAATGGAATCAGGTTATTTATTATTGTTGCACTTTGGAAACCACAGTTCAATTAGATCCACTTCATAAAATTTATAATCAGACATAATCATTGGTTCATATAATTTGTTTTGAATGATGGAGGGAAAAAAGTGTCTTAGTCTGAAAATAAGTATGCTGTGTTATGTAGGCATCTGCGTGTTTGTGCAATTAATTTGTTTTGAATGATGGAGGGAAAAAAGTGTCTTAGTCTGAAAATAAGTATGTTGTGTTATATGTAGGCATCTGCGTGTTTGTGCACGCTATCCAATAAAGTAGAGTAGAGTAGAGTAGACGACAGCTTAATAACCACAGTAGCAAATTGTAGTGATTAGCAGCTCGATCAGAAAATTTATAAATGTAGTGTTTGCAAATGCTAAAAAAAATTATTTATGGACTTTTCTTTTACAAAGATGTTGAATTTTACAAAAGAAAAGTCCATAATCACTTTTTTTAAACATCTGCAAACACTACCATAGAATATAACATCAGCAAAAGTCGCAAGCAATACAAGGGAGCTCACCCGCAGGTTGAGCATTTCTTCTGGTGCTCGCAGAATATAGACAGACAAACAGAACATATGAAGCCCATATCGATTGTGTTTTTGTGGCAGAAACACCTGTCCGTTCGTGGCATAGATAAGATCAGAGAGAGTGAGAAATATCAGAATAATAAAAAATCAGTCATCTTGGCTGTTTTTAGCATAGCAAACCACAACTAAGTAAATGCTTGCTTGCTTGCTTGCTCTCCTTCTGAGGGACATCAACGGTGATATGAAGATACATGGCAACAGTGCACCCAGAGTCGATCCACGCACAATAATTCAAATCACATGATGGACTAATAATCAAATTAAGTGAGTCATTCCAGTTAAATACACATTACATGGTAGAGCCAAATTGGAAATGAGTTTGCACACAAGCTTGGCCAGGGAGGATTGCAATGAGAAACAGAGAATTCATAACCTTGCCAAGAAAGCAATGAAATGAAGTTCAACCATTATGATTACACCCATAAATCTTTTGCTTATATCAGATAATAAGAAAAAACATGAGGGAACTCAGAGCTATGGCCGAGAGGGAATTTATTGTCATTCTTAGACAATATTTAAACAGAAGATGCAGGAAATATGCTTGTTAGGATGAAAAGTAGCAAGATGACAGGAAAGATATTATAGGAGAATATAAGCGGCACTGTGATCACGCTGAAACAAAATTGAAATAAAGATGCAGCAATTAACTAATTTCGATAAGAAGTCCTTCACTGCATTTAAGTATACAAATCAAGTTGTGGCCCACAAAAAATTACTTGTGTGGTTCATTGATGGTGCCAACCTGGAGAACATTAATAACCAAATACATGCAATTTCTATAAGGCAAATACAGATGAAATGTGGAGAAAAAAATCCCGAGTATAAAAATAAGATAGAGAAGAGGCTAATATCATTTAGATTCTAAGAAACACGAATAACACATTCGCTACACTGACAAAAATAATTTTGGCCGAATTCAATAAAATTAGTGCGCTAATTATCAATGAACTTACGACGCACGGAAATCCACTCCCACAGGCTTAGGAAGTTGTAAAATGGCACGGGAATGCAGATCGGTGGCAAAAACTGTCTGCATATCAGGATAAACCCATATTATTACCAGACTGCAAACACATGAACTCTGAAAAATTCATACTCATTTCAAGTAGAAATTTAGGTTGAACTTAATGCACAAAATAATGGTGAATAATGAATGTTTGCCTCCACAAATCTATACTTCTGGCACTAAACCGATATCATTACTCTCCAACTGTGTATTAGCTAGTTTTGTCCATATTTGTATACTAAAGTACCTACCGCTAGATACTGAAACAGTCCATCCAGTAGCTGTGGTTTCAGATACACCCCACCAGTTATATAAGAGGCCTGTTGCAAGACATGCATCCTTGACAGTCAAAAGACCAATGAAAAACACCATGTTAAAGATGGAAAAAATAACCCATGAAACAAAATCAGGACACAGCACACATGTGCTACCTGTTGCAGAAAAGCAGAGTGTTGACCTCCAATTACACATGAATCAATAGGAACCTGAAAGAGGAACAAAAAATACATACAGATAGGTGCTTATGACATATAAGATTATCATGATATTATCATGATATTTCCCAATGGTTATGTTAATCACATCAAGAATATCAAAGTTTGAAAAGTTTTGATATCCTCAAGATCAGACATCAACGCAGTAATGCACCCTGGTAATTTCGGAAAAAAATGAGCTATATTCTTGGAGCACCAGAGGAAATTGACTTTTTAATCAAACAATTAGTATCCTACCAACACTCTGAAAAACTAAAGAACAAAATAGAAAGCCACCTTTGTGAATGATTGAACATTCTTCATGGGGTAGAACTTAACATCATAACTGAAATAACTCGATGTAATACAATTAACTACCGAAGCCTTGCACGTACAACAAGAATGCAAAAGATAACACTGGTTTGTTGTCTTAAATGAAGATCACTCTGGATTTGGAGGTAAAGATTGTCATGCAGACATAAAAAAAACGAAGCAAATTACAAATTCAAGAGTAACTCTTGATGAAATTCACAGCTCTACTTCTTCATACTTAGCCAGCCAAAAATCAAATAACTAGATAAATTAACACAATGTATCATCAAAATTTGTCATCAAAAGCGGATGATCATGAATTGAACTATTACCATTAAGCGCTGAGCAGAGAAAATTGAATTCATGATTGCAACATATCTGCACAATGAAACCAATTCAGAACATGCACTGGTGAAAGTAAGTGAATAAGCTTGGGAAATCTAAAATACACACTGTCCAGGCCCATCTGGAGATCCATGTAAGCATAATATCTGTCATTATCAGACATTGATCAATCAGTGAAACCCAATAATGATATTGTAAAAACATCAAAGAACAGAAATATGGAAAGAATTTAACTGATTGTGTAAGCTATTCATGATACCAAAAGGCTTACATAGAAATTAAGAGAAGAATAAAACAGATTAAATAATTTACTACACTTATTTTTTCAATATTTCAGATTTTATTGAGATGTAAAGCCACTTAGTAGCATGTCTGTATCTGCTTGAAACGCGGGGGACAGAAGGGAAGGGGTGTCCTCTCTTCGCTCGGTAATGAAAAATGGAATTCATTTAGAAAGTAGCTACTAATATTCAGTAACTTCAAAACAGGGAACTGCATCAAGCTCAAACTCACCCGAGGCTGTGGATGAAAAGGACCTGACCGAAACACCCTCTGAATGTCTGAAATGTCAACATAAGTCACACAAAACATATATTTTGTAACAACACGACTTTTGCAAGCTTCCAAAAAAAGGAAGTACAAATATTAAAAAGAATCCATAATTGAAGAAAATGTTTCTACGGTGAGGATACAGCAAAGGGCCATGGAAAGGGATCCAGAGAGAAGTGAGACACTGGGACCATTGACCGAGTTTTCAAGACAAAGTGACTCATCCTTGTCCAGAAAGTCCTCCAACTTCTGCAGTAAACTCTCCGCCCTCTGATTCTGACCATGCAAAGCTGCGGAATCAAATATGTAGTCACAAGAATTGTATCCAGTTGCAATCACTACCACTTGGTTGAACTGATTTAATAGGAATATTGAATTCAAGAATGCTAATACCTGCAATGAAAAGCTCTAATCTTCAAAATCCAATTTTTAAGTAAAACATAAACGCGTTAGTTTTCTTTCAAGAAGGGATAAATGGGGAAAACAATTACATGTGTTAAGAACTCGGAGAAGAGGTAATTAGATTTCACAGAGTTCCAAAAGAAGGGGTTTGCGTCCATGAGTACCATCAGTAAGCTGACATCATCTGCAAATCAGAAATGTCATTGATACCGCAAGATAAGCGGCACACACAAATTGTAAATGAATGCAAACACCAGAGAAAATCTTTTTCAAAATATCGTTTAATTTTTAGAAAATAGCATGTTTTAGCCCTCTCAGACACTAAATACTCCACAACGAATGTCATGTATACAAACTGATTTAAACCGCGAGTTAACATTTTTCGAATACTTCAACTTATTTTTCACCACAGGAGGACGAAACGAGATTCGTAATGTACGGACCTGAGTAAAGCTTGGATGGAACTGTAGCCATATTCCTTTTCTGTCCGCAAATACTAAGATTTGGAGAAGGCGGAGCTTGAGGAGAAGAGAATCATCACGGCGATTCGCCGCCGTAACTGAGGCCGACAATCGATGACCGGACACATGTTATGAAGACTGAATGATGACTCGTATAATGGGCCACTAATGGGTCAGATGGATTTGGATTTGGACTTCATGACGTGTGTTCTTGAAAGAATAAAAATTTGATGCCCAAATTATTTTTAATACCCAAATATCTACATTTAAAACTTACTAAATACATTTTTTTAAATCGAGACCCAAACTTTAGATTTTGATAACAGATAGACTATCATGTATAAGTCACCGACCTTAATTGTAAATTTTTTCAAAAACCCGAATTATAATTTTTATATCATGTTCGGTTCGAGTGATATAATATATGAAACGTCTGTTTATCTGTTTTCTTAAAAAATACTAGAAATATTTTTTTTTAAAACCCTCAAATCTTCGGCCTAAACATATACATATACATAAAAATAATTTTGCACCATTTTAAAATAAACCATCCCCTAACTTTGAAAATCCAAAGGGAAAAGTCAAAACAAGAAATCGTAAGACGTTTTACCAACCTAAAAAGCAACAAATGTTGAAAAGTGTAGCACATACTAAACCTCTCAAAATCTCTCAAAAAGCATAAATAAAATGTCGTAAAAATTTTTAACTTAAAATCATAAACTTAAATACGGAAATAGAAGCGCTGGTCCTCGGGTTATGTGCACCGACAGTCCAGCAAGGTCACCCATCAAGTCCTCCAAAATCAAAATTATTAACATCACCTGTATCAACACACCTAGTGAGTCTAAAGACTCAACACATCCTATCTTGATAACAAGTAATACGTAATACAATTAACATATAACAGTGAAAAATACTTGTACTTAAAATATCATTTTCTTAATATGCATAACTTCAAACACAAACATTTTCAAAACATAAGCATATCACGTAAACATATTCATATTCATATCCATATTCGTATTCATATTCATGTTCATATTCATGTTCGTGTTTGTTGAATTCAGATCGTGATTGTGACTTGTATTCTTGATCGTATTGGACGATGGATCCATCTAAAAAAAACCACAATACTGAGCGGCGGGGGACACTAGCAACACTCTCACCGGTCAATTGGGCCCTGGCCAACGTATTAACATATTCGTATTCGTATTCGTATCCGTATCCAAGGAAACACGACCGTCGGGCTCCCACTGAGACCATAATCCTCACGATATTTCCAACATGGAGTAGTCACAATCCTTCACGTCCTTCAACATGTCATATTTCCATCACTTAATAAAAACATGCATATAATATCATTTTATTTTGAAAACAAGCATGCAACATATATTTTAAATGTCCAAATTTTCCCCTTAATAATTCATGAACATTTAAATATCTTTTTTCCACATATAAAAATCCATAAACATGTTACATAATCATTTTAGCAAATCAAACAGCAAATAGGGCACTGCCATGATGCTTACTAATTTTCCGGTGTAAAAAGACCGTTTTACTCCCGGACGTGACCTTTTACGTTTTTGACATTTTCTTGATTTTATTGACTCTAACTTGTCCCAAATAATTATTTAAACCTAAATTAAAATTCCCATAATTTTACTTAGCATAAAAACTAGGCTTTTTAATTAATTCGTAATTTGACGTTTTGAAGGCGTTTTAATTACGAAAAATCACAAACTTTAATATAAAATTTCTAAATTCTAAATTTTGTCTTTTTATATTATTTTAGCCCTTAAGAACCACGACTCGATCCCCGTGAGCCGTTTTTCAATTTTCTTAAATTATAAAAAAACTCTAACGACCTTAAATCTTCGCCCCCGAGCCATCTCTTGATTTTATCGAGTCACCCCCAAGGCATGTTGATCCAATCCCTGACCAACACCCTAGAGTACCCTACTGGACCCAAGGAACTCACGGAAACCACCCCAAAATAAAAACGAAGCCCTCACACACCTACCCTAAGCTGGCCGAGAATTGCATGTGCATGACCCTCACGTTTTTGGTGCCTAGGACTCTAGCCCATGACTTGGCTCTCTAACCAGCCTCTCCAGCACTCGCCTAGGACCCTTAGGACGCACCTTGACCCAGTACTTGAACCCCAAGCCGAGCCCCATAACCCCCACGCAAGCGTTGAACCTGCGCGACACTCCAAGCAGTTTTCGGGTAGGAGTCCTTGTCAACAAGGACTCCTCCCAGCCCACTTAGCTCGAGTCCTAGCATGGATAGGACTCTACCCCTGACTCCCCCACGACCTTGGCTAGCCCTTGGAACCAACCAACGCTTTGCCTAGCCGTGAAGAACAAAATCGAAGCCCTTGGTCCCCTATGACAACAATTCGCGTTCAGCTTGTTTCCAGGTTTCCGTGTGGTGTTTAGGTGATTATCTAGGAGTCTAAAATTCATGTAAAACAATACCATAACACTTCCTAGACATGGCAGCCCCTTTATGCACATAAACAACACAATTTGGATAAAAAATCCTACTTGAAACTTTCATGTTATATGCAAAAACAAAAAATACATAAAGTGTTACTTGTTTTGCAAATTTTTCATGCATAAAAAAATACTATGATGTGATGATGGTTTGAAGGAAAGAATAGGTGTGCCTTTGCGTAATTAACACACGATTAATCGTTGACGATGACGAAGAACATAGCAAAACCTTGGCTTGAATTCTCTTTGAAGCTTCCACCGATTTTTCTTTCAAAATTCTTGTGTGTGTGCCGTGTTCTTTGGTGAGGAAATTTAGAATTGTGGGTGTGACTTTGAATAGGAGTTGTAGGGTTTTGGTTGATTAAACATATATTATATAGCTTAATTAAATACTAACAAGGCTTTAGGCCTATTAAGCCCCTAAATTAAGCCCATTAGTCTTAATTAGAATTATAAAAAAAAGAGCAAAGTTTTGGTAAAAATAGTTTGTGAATTAAATAGCCGGATTGCCAAAAAGTTCATATTTTTGTTGAAAAACCAACACCAATAAAATTTATGTCCCGGCGTATAAAATAATCTCAAAACCCCTCATTTTCAAAATATGAAAAACCCACAATCATATTTTGAATATTTAAAAATAATTATTTAATAAAATCATTTTACGTTTTTCAGCCCTCGGTCTCCGTTCCTCGATCGCAACTTGAAATTTCCTTAAAAATACAGTTTTATGCAAAAATGACAATTAAATCATATTTAACATAAAATCATGGATGTCACACAAATAATTTAGCAATGAAATCAATTAATTACTCATTTTTATATTTTCTTAGATTTCCATGCAGTTAGATTACGCCGTCTTAATTTTGGACCTTACAATTCCTCCCCCCTTAAATTAAATTTCATCCTCGAAATTAGAACTTACCGAATAAATCTGGATAGAGATTCTTCAAGTCCCTCTAGGTTTCCCAAGTAGCTTCTTCTTCCGAGTAATTTAGCCACTTGACCTTGACCATTGGAATGACTTTATTTCGCAATCTTCTTTCTTGCCTTGCCAAGATTTGGACATGTCTTTCTTCATAGGTCGTGTTTGGAGAATTGAAGTGGTTCATAATTAAGCACATGTGACGGATTCGACATGTACTTCCGTAGCATTGAAATATGGAACACATTGTGAACTCCTGAAAGCGCTGGTGGCAACGCCACTCTATAAGCTAGTGTTTCAATCCTCTCCAAAATCTCGAATGGACCAATAAATCTTGGACTTAGCTTCCTTTTTTTCCCAAAACGCATAACACCCTTCATAGGTGCAATTTTCACAAATACATGCTCTCTCACTGCAAACTCTAAGTCCCTTCATCTTTTGTCCGCAAAACTCTTTTTTCGGCTTTGCGCAGTCTTCAATCTATCACAAATTTTGACTACAAGCTCGGCAGTCTCTTCAACCACATCCGGACCAATATCTCTTCTTTCCCAAACCTCGTCCCAATGAATAGGAGATCGACATTTTCTTCCATAAAGTGCCTCAAAAGGAGCCATCCCGATAGATGACTGGAAACTATTATTGTAGGTGAACTCCACTAGAGGTAACTTTGGTTCCCAACTGCCTTGGAAATCGATAATACATGCTCGCAGTAGATCTTCCAAAATCTGTATAACTCTTTCGGTCTGACTATCAGTTTGAGGATGGAATGCTGTACTGAATAATAACTTGGTCCCCACTGCTGCATGCAGACTTTTCCAAAAAGACGACGTGAATCTCGGATCCCTGTCAGAAACAATAGATATCGGAATCCCATGCTAACGAACTATCTCTCGGATATACAAGTCGGCGTACTGTATTATGGTGAAAGTTGTCTTAATAGGCAGAAAATGCGCTGATTTAGTAAGGCGATCAACTATCACCCATATAGCATTGAATCCTTAACAGTCTTTGGCAATCCCACAACAAAGTCCATAGTGATATTTTCCCATTTCCACTCGGGAATAGGGAGTGTCTTTAGTTTCCCCGCTGGTCTTTGATGCTCTGCCTTGACTTGTTGACAAGTCAAGCATTCGGATACAAATCTCAGGATGTCCCTCTTCATGCCTGGCCACCAATATAATAGCTGCAAATCTTCGTACATCTTGGTACTTCCCGGATGGATGGAGTAAGGTGTGTCATGTGCTTCTTTCATAATAAGATCTCTCAAAGCATTGTCACTAGGAACCCATAACCGATCTCGATAACGAACTACACCATCCACCTCTGAATATAATTTTCGACCCTTGGCTTCATCTCTAGCTCTCCACTTTTGCAACTGCTCATCAGTGGACTGCCCATCACGAATTCTATCTCTCAACGTCGACTGTACTGATAGTGTGGCAAGATTAGGGGCCTCGCCCCTAGCATAGACTGTAAGCTCGAACCACTGTATCTCGGACTGCAACGGTCCTTGGAGTGATAATTGAGTGATAACATTCTGCTTTTCTATTCAATGAGTCTGCCAAAACATTAGCTTTCCCCGGGTGGTAGCTAATCTCACAGTCGTAGTCTTTCACTAACTCAGCCATCTGCGCTGTCTCATATTCAATTCTTTTTGGGTGAAGAAGTATTTCAAACTTTTATGGTTGGTGAAAATTTTGCACTTCTCCCCATAAAGGTAGCGTCTCCATATTTTCAAAGCAAAAACTACTGCTGCTAGCTCAAGATCATGAGTAAGGTAGTTCTTCTCGTGAATTTTCAGCTGCCTTGACGCATAGGCAATAACTCGGTCATTTTGCATCAGAACTGCGCCCAAACCAAGTTTAGAAGCGTCGGTGTAAAGAACATACTCCCCTTGTGTTGCGCGTTTCACTACCGCAAGTGTCGGGTGTCAAGTTTTAGTACTGGTTAGAGTACAGATATCGATCTCTTGAAGAGTGTGTGTAAAATTGTATATCAATTCTTGTAATTAAAATAGTCCAAACTTTATCTAGAAAATTCGTACGATAATTGGTTTGTTAAAAACAGTTAAATTGCGAATGAATAATAAATCGAATTACCGAATGGAGAAATATCAGTGATAGAAAACATCTAGAGAAATGATTTCACTAAGTTTCTACGATTATTCTTCCTGGTAGCATTTAAATTCTTGAATTCCTATTATTTAATGGCCAAGAACACTTACGTATTTTATTCCCCCTTTCCCAAGTGACGAATAAATGTGTCAATCAAACTTCAATTATTCCTAATACAAATCTAAGTTTAATTGATAAATGCAATCACTGTTCTTACCTAAGCCTCGCAAAAGTTATACGCCTTCCGAACGATATAAACATTCCACGATGTGCCTCTAGTGATCTATAACCCTAGTCCCTCTCCCGAGTTGTAGAATTAATCACAACATACAATTTATGGCCAGTAAATTGCAATGAATTAAGAGTAGAGAACACAATTAAATAAACCAATCATAAAAATATCCAAGTCAAATTATCGTAAAGACAAAGGTACGTCAACCTCTAGAATGGACTTTTAGTTCATCACGAAATCCAAGAGAAAACAAGACATGTTTGTGATTCTAGACATCGCCACGCAATAAAATAAAGAAACAAAGGAAAAGATAACAAATCCGAAGCGTTGTCTCTGTCCCCAGATCCGTGTTCTTCGTATTTGTGACTGTTCTTCCCACTCTGAATCTTCGTCTCGTGTATGCGCTCCGTTTCTCCTTTCTTTTCCTTCCCAAGATGGTGTATTTTCGTGTGATTTCTCCCCACGGCGGCTAACTCCCTTTTTCTAACCTAGCGGCGCACATTTTATAGCTTTTCTGGACGCCGCGCACGCGGTAGCGCGAGAACTGGCGCTGAGCGTGTGTGCTGCTGCTCGTCTGCCCGTGCATGTGTGCGCGCGGTCGTGCATGTAGTCGCGCGGACGCGCGCTACTCTCGGGTATTCAAGTTCTGCTGTGCACGCGCGGGTGCGCGTGATGTCACGCGGTGGCACGTGATGTCGCGCGGGTGCTTGTCTTTGCGCGCGTGGCTGCGCGCGATGTGGCGCGATGGCGCGCGCCTCACTGGTCTTGCACCTATTTACCTGTGCGCGCGCGCCTGCGCGTGATGTCGCGCGGCCGCGCACACACATCTGTCCGGTGGCATGCTCATGGTTGTGCGCTTCTTGGTCCACTTGGCTTCGTGTTCGCTATTTTCTCCATTCCTGAAATGACAACAGAAACAAACCAAAAACGCATAATTCTGTTCGAAACAAGCATAATTCAAAATGGATTCTACTGTAAATTAAGTGCAAACCTTGCACTTATCAAACCCCCCAAACTTGAACTTTTGCTAGTCCCGGGCAAAATAAAATAAAAACAGGAAGTCAATTAATAAGTAATGAAACTCTTAACAGTCATGGATTCGCAAGAAGTGATATTGGCCTCAGACTTTATCTATTTTAATGTAATTCATGAGTTCACAAGAATCACGTGTGTGTGTGATAAGTCAATGTTCGTTTGCCCCATCGAGTGCTCAAATAGAGTCATAATGCCTATCCACCTTACAGAATCAAGAAATCCTCAGTTTAGTTCAACTCACACTTCATCAAAATATAAATTCGCATTCATAGATCACATAGGACTTTATCGGTGATTATTTGGCTCGAAAGATGGTCAACACACGTATGCCAAAGATGAAATCACACAATGAGATGCTCGTAAGCAAGTGATTAAAGTCTATACTCGATGAAAATGTTTTTCAGGTATCCATAGGCTTGACTTGAACAACTTTTCTCCACTAGTATATTGGATAAATGTGACAAGGTTAATAGGTCTTGTAGGCTTGTAACGTTAGGCCACGGCTCACGGCTACAATAAAATGTATGGGATTCAAAATTTGAGAGAAATAATCAAATCTTCATCAATTTCACTCCTTTTCATTCTCTTTTCATTCACCATCCACTTATTGTTTTCTTTTCATTCATATCCTCCATTTCCCGTGTTTTCTTTCTTGTTCACCACTTTTGATTCATTCTTTTCATTGTTTTTCTTCTTCTTTTCTTTGCCAACTCCTTTTTGCACACTTTAAATTTTTCTTCTTCTTTTTTTCAAGGAGCATTTGAATCATTACAACACCAATGAATTTATTTCTCTCAAAATCAGGTAGGATGTTAAGTGTATAAGCTTCATTTGGTAGTTGTTGTGGGATATAGAATAGATACAAGTGGGGGCTAGTTATATGTCATTGACATAAGCCACTTGATTTTTTAATAGTCTCAAAATGGGACACTAGGGATACTTCATGTTCAGTTGGTAGGCTCGAAGGCTCAAAATGGATCCAAAAATCGCCTAAATCATTCCTATGTCACATATCATCCGTAT
Source organism: Primulina eburnea (assembly GCF_022965805.1). NCBI lineage: Eukaryota > Viridiplantae > Streptophyta > Magnoliopsida > Lamiales > Gesneriaceae > Primulina > Primulina eburnea. The sequence goes on from NW_027331355.1 coordinate 1,076,483, forward strand.
TTCGCCTCGAAAAGTGTTCAAACAAGTTCTAGACTTCCATCAATCCATTAATAAACCCATACAAACCAGCCACATGCAATTTTCAATCAAAATGATATACGAGGTAGGTATAAAAGAAATTTTAAGCATCTCAATCACTTCGAGGCTCAAAGGGCTACAATTGACAGTTAGACAAAGAAAACAGGCCCAAAGATATTGTGAAAAATTGCCTAGATCATTTCTATGTCTGCAAAAGTGTCAATCAAGGTCATGCAAGATTTACCAAGAATCGGATCTCCATTGTCTATTTAGCATCACAGGCATGCAACTTGTCACTGATCAATGATAGTATCAACAAACACGACAGTGTAGAATAATTGTGACTCTTAAGTTATCATGAACACATATAATCTTCAGGACCATAATTCAATTTTCATCATCGGCCACACATTTTACTTATCCATGACTCTACCTAACAAGTTCTAACATGCAATAAAAAAAATTCAAATTAACTAATACTACGCAATAAATAAAAAAAAAAACTAACTAACAAAGCAATCAAAGCAATTGCACCCCCCAAAACTTAAAGTATGCATTGTCCTCAATGTATAGAAATGAAGAACATGACAACACATACCTCGCTCCCAAGTGTCAGAACTCGGGGCTCGAGTCATCGTTCGAAGCCTCTTCATCATCATCATCCATGGGCTGCGGTGGTGATAGAACTGGTGGTGGGTACTGTGGTGGCCAGACTGGATGTGGTGGATAGGGAACATCCGCGGGTCCAGTAGGTGGGAAACGCTGGGAAAGCACTGATGTGAAGTCCATCATGAAAGACATGAAGACACTAGTAGTGTGTCGGTGTTCAGCTTGCTCTTGGCGTTCGACCCGCATATCCTGTTCCAGTCGGAACATGCGATCTCCCAAACTTGATCGAGGGATCGAGGGTGGTGGTGGCGGATTGCGTGCGCTGGCCCTCTGGTTGTACTCTGCCCTGGCCTCTTGTCGTTCTATTTCGTATCCAAAGCGTGAACGGTCTACTTCAAATACTGTGATTGGGCCCTTGGCTTACCTGTTCATCGGCGCCCCATTGCACACCGGCATGAAGACATAAGGCGGTGATGATATGTGCACAAGGGAGGCTGACGGTCATGAGTCCCGTACCAGCACGCATGATATAACTGTGAATGTGCTTTCCAAGATCGACGTTTTCCCAGTCATGATGGCGTAAATCAACGCCACTTTATCTTTTGTAATTTCAGTCTGATGGGAGGAGGGCATGATCCGTGAGAGAATAAAAGATGCCCAGCGGCGTGGGTCACGGTGTAAATCAGATTTCTTCAGCGTAACCGGGGAACCCTGATTCAATCGCCACTCTGCACCATCGATGCATAAGGTCTTGATAATCTGATCGTAGTTCACATCCCCAGTGATCAACTCAGTGTACCCGTCATTCTCAAAATCCGGCAGATTGTAGATTGCATTAATGGTGGCCGAATCAAAATAGACGAGTTGCCCTCGCACCAAAACTCCGTACTCCTCATGTTTGATTCTCAAATTCGCATAAAATTCACGGACTACGGATATCACGGCGTCTGGCGGAGACTGTGCTATATCTACCCATCCCCTTCGCACAACTTCCTCAATTATATTACAGTCAAGGTGGGTCATATCTAGCCCTCTTTCATTAATGATAGATCGAGACATGGTGCTCTCATATACCCGAAAGGATTCCTCGTTCCAAAATTTGTGAGCATCGTAGGAACGAGACGAGGAAGCCCCATCTTTTGATCTTTTTCTCGGCGGCATAATTTTCAATTTGTATCCACTTCAATAATTAACAAATATAGAGCACAAACCCACCAAAAAATGCTTAAAATCTGAAAAGTATCCCAAACAATAACACGTGAAAGAAACGGTACCCTTGAGTGTAGATAAGTGAATAAGATTTACTGTAGATGACACTCGACGGCAAGAGAAAGCGGCGGCGGCGTTCTTGAGCGGCGGCGGCATTCTTGAGCGGCGACGGCGGCGGCTGCTGCTGTTGGTTATGGGAGAGATGAGTTGTGTTGAGGGAGGAGTGTTTGTGGTGTTGAGGTGAGAAATTTTGGCAAGGCTGGGTGTTGTAGTTGTGGAGGAGAGGATTTTGGAGAGGAGAGTGATGGAGGAGGCGGCTGCTTGTTGTGGGATAAGAGTTTGTGTTTGTATAAAATGGGGAGGTAGGGTTTTGTTAAAAAAAAATCTGTACGCTGCGCACGCGGTCGCGCGAGAAATAGCGCGACCGCGCGTAGGCTTCTGTCTTTTGGAAATAATTGAGCTCGCGCGGTCACGCGATATGTGGCGCGACCGCGCGCGCTCCTCGAGTTTCCTTCAATAATGAGGTGCGCACGATCGCGCGAGAACTCGTGCTGGGGCGCGAGGGCTTCTGTTTGTTGATGGTTGATGGAGTGCGCGCGATAGCATGAGAAATGGTGCGATGGCGCACGAGCTGCTGCGACTGCTCTTGGTTCTGGGCGCGCGGCTGCGCGTGATGTCGCGCATGGGCGCGCTTGCATCTGTATTTTCACTCTCTCTTTTTTTTTAAAAAAAAAATAACCTGCAAAAATAAAACGATTCAAATTAATACGCGAATGAAACTCATTAAAAGCAAGAAATAAAAGATAAAATAAAATAAAAGTTAATAAATAAAATAGACAAAATAAATGCGAGAATTAATCGTGGGTTGCCTCCCACACAGCGCTTGGTTTAACATCATCAGCCGGACTACCAGTTTTGCTCAATTGGGTTCACCCAGACTAAAATTGTCAATATTCCTCACTTCAGTTCCATAGTATGCCTTAACTCGCTGTCCATTGACCTTGAAAGTTCGTCCATCATTGCACTTCAACTCGATGGCCCCATGAGGATATACTGTTTCCACTACAAATGGCCCTGACCAACGTGATTTCAGCTTACCAGGAAACAACTTCAGACGAGAATTGAATAGTAGTACTTGTTGTCCTGGTTTGAGCTCCCTTCGGACAATGATTTTGTCGCGCCACTTCTTAGTGTGCTCCTTGTAGATCTTGGCATTTTCATAATCATCATTTCGGAATTCATCCATCTCACTTAACTGCAGTTTTCTGACATCGCCAGAAGCTTTCAGGTCGAAGTTCAACTTTTTAACTGCCCAAAATTCTCGGTGCTCCAGTTCTAGTGGCAAGTGGCATGCTTTCCCAAAAACTAGCCTATAGGGAGACATCTCAATAGGCGTCTTGAATGCGGTCCGATAAGCCCATAACGCATCATTCAACTTCATAGCCCAATCCCTCCGGTTGGTGTTGACAGTCTTTTCCAGTATTTGCTTGATTTCCCGGTTGGATACTTCAGCTTGTCCATTCGATTGAGGATGGTATGCTAGTGCCACCTTGTGCTTAACATTGTAATTAGCCAAAAGTGAGTTGAAAATTCTATTGCAAAAATACGTACCTTCGTCACTTATGATGGCTCTCGGTGTTCCAAACCTGGTGAAGATGTTCTTATGCACAAATTTCGCTACAACATGAGAGTCATTAGTACTGTGGCGATTGCTTCCACCCATTTCAACACATAATCAACAGCTAACAGAATATAAGAGTTACCAAAAGACGGGGGAAAGGGTCCCATGAAATCTATGCCCCAAACGTCAAAAAGTTCCACTTCCAAAACATTTGTCAGTGGTAATTCGTGATGCCTAGAGATGTTTCCTAACCTTTGGCATCTATCACATGATTTTACTAAGGTATAACTATCCTTAAACAAACTAGGCCAGTAAAAACCACATTGTAATACCTTAGCTGCTGTTCGTGATGCTCCAAAATGTCCACCATATGGTGAAGAATGACATTTCTCCAAAATTTGCTGCGCTTCAATACCTTCTACACATCTCCTAATCACTTGGTCAGCACACCTCTTATACACGAACGGGTCGTCCCAATAAAAGAACTTTATATCATGGATGAACTATTTCTTCTAATGATAGCTCATATCTGGAGGGAGGGTGCCGCAAGACAAAAAATTAGCAATATCAGCAAACCAAGGAAGTACAGATTTTACCTCAAAAAGCTGCTCATCTGGGAATGTTTCCTGTATGGCTCCTTCTAATCTCTTCTCTTCCAGCTCAAGCCTCGACAAATGATCAGCTACCTGATTCTCACTACCTTTTTTATCCTTGACCTCAAAGTCAAATTCTTGTAATAGCAAAATCCACCTTATCAAGCGTGGTTTTGCATCTTTTTTTGCAAAAAGGTAGCGAATGGCTGCATGGTCAGTGAAAACGATTACCTTTGTGCCAATCAAATAAGGCCTGAATTTGTCGAAGGCAAACACTACTGCAAGCATCTCTTTCTCGGTCGTAGTGTAATTCTGCTGAGCAGCATCCATTGTGCGGCTTGCGTAGTAGATCGCCCTAAACATCTTGTCCCTTCTTTGGCCTAAGACAGCGCCCACTGCATAATCACTTGCATCACACATTAGTTCAAAGGGCTCCTTCCAGTTCGGCACTATCATGATCGGTGCGGTCACGAATGCCATTTTAATCTTCTCGAATGCCTGCAAACAATCATCATCAAATATAAAAGTCGACTCTTTTTCAAGCAAGTTACACAGGGGTTTAGTAATTTTGGAAAAGTCTCTAATAAATCTACGATAGAACCCCTCATGTCCGAGAAAACTCCGTATTCCTTTGATGTTCTTTGGTGAGGGAAGTTTCTCAATCGCAACGACTTTAGCTCGGTCCACCTCTAATCCTTTAGACGACACTTTATGTCCGAGAACAATACCCTCTTGGACCATAAAGTGACACTTCTCCCAATTAAGAACTAGGTTCTTATCCTGGCATCTCTGCAAAACGAGGGATAGGTTATGTAAACAATGATCAAACGACGAACCGAATAACGAAAAGTCGTCCATGAAGACTTCCATTATTTCCTCCACCAGATCTGCAAAAATGGCCATCATACACCTCTGGAAAGTGGCAGGTTCATTGCATAGCCCAAACGGCATTCTCCGGAAAGCAAACGTGCCATAGGGACACGTGAAAGTAGTCTTCTCCTGATCTTCTGGCGCTATAACAATTTGGTTATATCCTGAATAGCCATCTAAAAAACAATAATGACAATAGCCAGCAAGTCTATCAAGCATTTGATCAATAAAAGGCAATGGAAAATGATCTTTACGTGTGGCATTATTTAACTTTCTATAATCAATACATACCCGCCAGCCAGTTACAGTGCGAGTAGAAATCAGTTCATCATTTTCGTTTTTAACCACAGTTATTCCACCCTTTTTCGGTACAACTTGTACATGAGACACCCAACTACTATCAGAAATGGCATAAATCACACCAGCATTTAGTAATTTCAGTACCTCGTTTTTCACAACCTCTTTCATTGCTGGGTTCAACCTCCTCTGGTGATCCACATAAGGAGTATACGATTCCTCCATCAAAATTTTATGCATGCATATAGTGGGGCTAATTCCCCTAATATCAGAAATCGACCATCCTAAAGCAGCTTTAAATTTTCTCAATACTCTCAATAATTTATCTTTCTCATTACAAGTAAGAGAGGAAGAGATGATTACCGGATATGTCGACTTTTCACCTAAAAATGCATAACAAAGGTGGCTTGGCAGTTCCTTTAAGTCAGGAGAAGGTGCTTTTACCTCAATTTTCTCATTTACATTCAACTCTTCAGGCAGTGCATCTTTTCTCCTTTCTTTCTTTGATCCATCAAGAGCCACGAGTTGCTCTTTCACTTCCCAGTCGTCTTCATCAGCAGTTCCAGCAGCACCTATCAAACAGCTCTCCAGGGGATCCCTAGTTTCTGCACAATCAAGAGACATACATCAGTCTAAAATATCAATGCTTTTACAAGTGCTTACCTCATTTGACTCCTTCATGGCGTGATAGATATTAAAAATGACAGCTTCTCCTCCAACTCTCAAGGTGAGTTCACCCTTGTGCACATCTATCAACGCCCTTCCAGTTGCCAGAAACGGTCTCCCAAAAATTAGTGGAGCATCATGATCCTCTTCCATATCTAAAATCACAAAATCAGCAGGAAAAATAAATTTATCCACTTTTACCAATACATCTTCGACGATCCCACGTGGATACGTGAGACTTCTGTCCGCAAGCTGCAAGGTGATCGTGGTTGGTTTAACCTCTCCAAGCTCCAATTCCCTGTAAATAGAAAATGACATCAAATTAATACTCGCTCCTAAATCACATAAGGCTTTACTAAATTTAGAACCACCAATAAAGCAAGGAATAGTAAAACTCCCTGGATCTTTTAATTTCTGTGGTAGCTTTTTCTGCAATATGGCGCTACACTCTTCAGTAAGGTTCACAGTCTCAAACTCCTGTAGCTTCCTCTTCTTAGACATCACATCTTTAATAAACTTTGCATAATTCGGCATTTGCTCTAAAGCATCAGCAAATGGTATGTTGATGTGTATCTTCTTGAAAATCTCCAAAAATTTTGCAAATTGATCATCCAATTTCTTCTTTTTGAATCTCTGAGGGTATGGAAGGGTCGGTTTATATACTGGAGGTCGTTCAACTTCCACTTCTGCCTTGGATTCCTCATTTTTTCTTTCTTCAACTGTCTTCTCACTTTCCACTCTCTCTTTAGGAATTTGTATATCCAATTCCTTTCCACTACTCAAAGTGACTGCCTTGCACTGCTCTTTTGGGTTAACCTCGGTGTTACTAGGAAATTGACCCCTATTCTGATCTCTCAATGCGGTAGCCAACTGTCCAATTTGAGTTTCCAAAGATTTCATTGTGGCACCCATATTTCCCATGTGAGTCTCCATATTGTCAAGGCGAGATTCAGTCCGTGCCATCCTCTTGCCGGACTCAGCAACAAATGTTCCTACTAAATCCTCAAACGAAGGCTTTCCTTCCCCCTTTGATGTATTGAACCCCAGTGGAGGATTCAACACATTCTTATTATTTGCATAAGAAAAATTTTCATGATTTCTTAATCCTGGATGATAAGTATTAGGGGGAGGGTTACCTCGATATCCTCCGAATCCTCCAAAATTTTTGTTGTTGACGTACTGAGCTTCTTCAGGAATGGGTTGCTCTTTAGCAACAGTCGATGGAATCTCAGTTTCGGATGTGCTCACTTTGTTCATAGCTGCAAGTTGTGTGGTCAGTGCTGATACCTGTTCAGTGAGTGACGTAATGGGATCCACAGCATAAACTCCAGCTGTCCTTTTTACTCCTGCCCTTTCTGACGGCCACTGGTAGCTATTTATCGTCATCTGTTCGAGCAAGTCATAAGCTTGCTCAGGAGATTTGGCAAAGATCGTGCCACCAGCTGCAGCATCCACTATTCCTCTTGTTTGCCCATTTAGACCGTTGTAGAATAATTCAATCTGCACCCAGTCTTCGAAGCCATGATTTGGGCACTTTCTCAACAGCTCCTTGTATCTTTCCCATGCCTCAAACAATTGTTCAAAATCAGTCTGCCTGAACGTGCTAATCTCAATCTTCAACTGTGCAGACTTTGCAGGGGGAAAGTATTTTGCCAGAAATTTTGTCGCCAGCTCCTGCCAAGTAGTGATACTTCCGAAGGGAAGCGATTGAAGCCATCCTCGTGCTTGATCCCTGAGAGAAAACGGAAACAAACGCAGTCTAATAATATCATCAGGCACATTATTATTCTTTACCGTACCCGTTATCTCCAAAAAGGTTCTCAGGTGAACGTGAGGATCAGAGGTGGCTGTTCCAGCAAACTGGTTTTGCTGAACCATATTGATTAGAGCAGGCTTCAATTCAAAATTATTGGCGTTGATTGTCCCTCTTGCAATACAAGAGTAATGATTGTTGATCACTGGTCGGAAGTGATCTCTTATAGGAATCGCCTCTGGCTGGGCGTGTCTGTCATTCTCTCTGTTCTCAGCCATTGCTTGGATCTCTCCTCTTCTTGCTTTTCTTAATCTTCTAGCAGTTCTTTCGATCTCCGGATAAAAAATAAGCAAGTCAGGGCTTTGCGATCTTAGCATACACTGTCAAGCAGAAAAAATGAAAAACTCAATCAATATAAAATAAAACAAAAATAAAGGCTCTAAATTAAAATCTAGACTAATTGGTAACAATACTGATATAAATTCAAATTTGACACTCCCCGGCAACGGCGCCAAAAACTTGTTGCACGTTTCACTACCGCAAGTGTACGGTGTCAAGTTTTAGTACTGGTTAGAGTACAGATACCGATCCCACGAGGAGTGTGTGTAAAATTGTATATCAATTCTTGTAATTAAAATAGTCCAAACTGTATCTAGAAAATTCATACGAGAATTGGTTTGTTAAAAACAGTTAAATTGCGAATGAATAATAAATCGAATTACCGAATGGAGAAATATCAGGGATAGAAAACATCTAGAGGAATGATTTCACTAAGTTTCTACTATTATTATTTCTGGTAGCATTTAAATTCTTGAATTCCTATTATTTAATGGCCAATAACACTTACGTATTTTATTCCCCCTTTCCCAAGTGACGAATAAATGTGTCAATCAAACTTCGATTCAATTATTCCTAATACAAATCTAAGTTTAATTGATAAATGCAATCACTGTTCTTACCTAAGCCTCGCAAAAGTTATACGCCTTCCGAACGATATAAACATTCCACGATGTGCCTCTAGTGATCTATAACCCTAGTCCCTCTCCCGAGTTGTAGAATTAATCACAACATAAAATTTATGGCCAGTAAATTGCAATGAATTAAGGGTAGAGAATACAATTAAATAAAACGGAATCCAATCATAAAAATATCCAAGTCAAATTATCGTAAAGACAAAGGTACGTCAACCTCTAGAATGGACTTTTAGTTCATCACGAAATCCAATAGAAAACAAGACATGTTTGTGATTCTAGACATCGCCACACAATAAAATAAAGAAACAAAGGAAAAGATAACAAATCCGAAGCGTCATCTCTGTCCCAGATCCGTCGTTCTTCGTATTTGTGACTGTTCTTCACACTCTGAATCTTCGTCTCGTGTATGCGCTCCATTTCTCCTTTCTTTCCTTCCCAAGATGGTGTCTTTTCGTGTGATTTCTCCCCACGGCGGCTAACTCCCTTTTTCTAACCTAGCGGCGCACATTTTATAGCTTTTCTGGACGCCGCGCGCGGTAGCGCGAGAACTGGCGCTGGGGCGTGTGTGCTGCTGCTCGTCTGCCCGTGCATGTGTGCGCGCGGTCGCGCATGTAGTCGCGCGGACGCGCGCTACTCTCGGGTATTCAAGTTCTGCTGTGCGCACGCGGGTGCGCGGGATGTCGCGCGGTGGCGCGCGATGTTCTGCTCGGGTGCTTGTCTTTGCGCGCACGGCTGCGCGTGATGTGGCGCGATGGCGCGCGCCTCACTGGTCTTGCACCTATTTACCTGTGCGCGCGCGCCTGCGCGTGATGTCGCGCGGCCGCGCGCACACATCTGTCCGGTGGCATGCTCATGGTTGTGCGCTTCTTGGTCCACTTGGCTTCGTGTTCGCTATTTTCTCCATTCCTGAAATGAAAACCGAAACAAACCAAAAACGCATAATTCTGTTCGAAACAAGCATAATTCAAAATGGATTCTACTGTAAATTAAGTGCAAATCTTGCACTTATCACCTTGCCCCGATGGCATAGATAAAACTTGCGCTGTAATCAAGGCTTGCTTCAGTTTTTCAAAACTGTCTTGACACTCGGATCCCCAAATAAACTTTGCATTCTTCTTAGTCAAAGATGTCAAAGGTACTGCAATAGATGAGAATCACTTGATGAATTTGCGATAATAGCTAGCTAGTCCCAAGAAACTGCGAATCTCGGTAACGCTTTTTGGTAATGGCCATTCTTTCACTACCTCCACTTTACTTGGATCAACTTCGACGCCGTCACTAGAAATAATGTGGCCTAAGAACACCACTCTATCAAGCCAAAACTCACACTTGCTGAATTTTGCATACAACTTTCTATCTTGTAGAACTTGCAGTGCTGTCCCCAAATGGCGACTATGCTTCTCTCTGCTCCTGGAATAGATCAAGATGTCATCAATGAAGACTATAATGAACTGATCTAGATACGGCTGAAATACGCGGTTCATGAGATCCATGAAGATCGCTGGCGCGTTGGTCAACCCGAACGGCATGACCATGAACTCATAGTATCCATATCTCGTACGAAATGCTGTCTTGTGCACATCCGCCTCTTTAACTTTCAACTGATGGTATCCAGATCGTAGATCAATTTTGGAAAATATCGATTCTCCTTGTAACTGGTCAAATAAATCTTCAATTCTTGGCAGTGGATATTTATTTTTGATAGTGACCCTATTAAGCTCTCGTTAATCAATGCAAAGACGCATACTACCATCTTTCTTCTTCACAAACAATACCGGTGCACCTCATGGGGAAAAACTAGGGCGAATGAAAACCTTGTCTAGCAATTCTTGAATCCGGTCTTTTAATTCTTTCATTTCAGCTGGTGCTAGATGGTAAGGCGCCTTAGATATAGAAACTGTTCCCGACATCAAATCAATAGAGAATTCCACTTTGCGATCGGGTGGAATGCCATAAACGTCCTCGGGAAAGATTCTAGGAAAAACTCTAACAATATCAATATCCTCCAATTTCTGACTGATAGGAACACGTGTGGTAGTGAAACATGCTAGAAAAGCTTGGCATCCATGCTTAATAAGTTTCCTCGCACATAGACAAGAGATGATGTGCGGCATTTGCTTGTTTCTTGCTGCTTCGAAGACAAAAGGTTTACTACTAGGTGGTCTAATAGATACTGATCGTTGACGAAGATCTCGAAGAATCCTTATATTATTTCGAAAATTTTGATTAGTCTTTTATGTTTCGAGAATTTCATTTTTTATCCTTCAAGAATTCAGAAATTGCATTTAGGTCCCTCAAATTTTGAATTATTGCATGTTGACCCCTCCAAAATTCGAAATTCTTCCTAAACCCCTTAATTATGATTTTTCTTTAATTTTGGCCCTAAACTTTTTATTTGAAACTATTTCATCCTTCACATAAATTAAGGCACAAAATTCATATAATTTTCTATGGTTTCAAAAATCATAACTTAAATCAACTAAGGTAGAACATGCAACTTAATTTCTAGTAGGTTAAATCTTGTTCCCAATTCAATTCTAATTACCAATTTAACATTTTATGCACATGAAAGCAATATAAAAATGTTAAATGACTAGGTTACCCGTGATGAGTGTAGTGTCTGCCTCTTCTTCAGCTTCCTCGGCATTCATCACATATGCTCGTCCCATAGTAGGTACATTCTTCTTTGGGCAATCAGCTGCTTTGTGCCCTTATTCCTTGCATATGAAGCACCTGGAAGTACCCCACACACATAGCCCATAGTGTAGACGATTTCACTTCTTGCATGGTTGTGTTTCCGCAGGTTTTGGTGCTGCAAGTGGTGGCTTCTGCTGTCCTTGTTTCTTGACTTGACCTTGGGGCTTTTGAGGCCCTTGAGGTCTAGGAGGACCCGTATATGACTTCTTGTTAGGCTGATTATTATTCTGAAGTTTTTGCCTCTTACGCTGTAACTCAAAGTCAATGTCCTTCATGGATTGCTCAGCCTGATATGCATAGGTAACTGCTGTAGCATAATCCCCAGGACGCATCATCATAACCTTATCCCGAACGGTAGGTCGTAGGCCATCCATGAAATGTCTAAGATTTTCTTCCGCATCCCTGGCAATAAGGGCTACAAAGTGACACCCCTATCAAAATTCTTCACGAATTCAGCAACAGATATGTCTCCCTGACGAAGAGTCATAAATTCCCTCTTTATTCGGCCTCTGACATCAGCAGTAAAGTATTTCTCAAAGAAGTTCGTCTTGAATTGAGCCCAAGTGAGGGTAGCAAGGTCAACAACATGCTCGGCTCCTTCCCACCATAAGGAAGCGTCATCCCTAAATAGATAAGTGGTACACCTCACACGGTCAACATCTCCCATGTCCAGATAGCGAAAGTGTACCTCAAGTGAACGAATCCAGCTCTCAGCAGCAAAAGGATCGGTAGTGCCAGAAAATTCCTTCGGCCCTAGCCTCCAGAACTGATCATAAATATCATGCTGTGGCCTAGGTGGCTGCTGTAGCTGCTGCTGCTGTTGCATCTGCTGTAACTGTAGCTGTAGCTGTTGCTGCTGCTGTAATTGTTGCTCGAAAAGACCAGCCATCCCCTCTAATGCGCGAGTAGCAGAATCCTCTGGAGGAGGGGTGGTGGTCCATTTCCTTGATTATTCCCTCGACGATTAACACTGTTCTCTTCCTGATTCTCGATAACGGGTGCACGTCTAGGAGACATTTTATTTGAACTTTTTCCAAATTCTAACGTAACCAACATGCATTTAAATCTAAGTTCTCTAATCATGTGACATACCCTGACTCATTTAGCAATTTAAGCATACTAAGCAGTAAATACTGAAAAAGCTAGTAAACATGTAACGTAAACATATTATTCATGCCATAATGCAGGTAACATCATATTAAATCATATAAAGCATGTAAACTTACAAATTTGAGGCTTGACGGCTGATCTTCCCGGCGCTGATGGCGACACAACCCTTTACAGAACCTTTGCTCTGATACCAATTGAAACGTCTACTTATTCGTTTTTTTAAAAATTACTAGAAATATTTTTTTTAAAACCCTCAAATCTTCGGCCTAAACATATACATATACATAAAAATACTTTTGCACCATTTTAAAATAAACCATCCACTAATATTTGAAAATCCAAAGGGAAAAATCAAAACAAGAAATCGTAAGACGTTTTACCAACTTAAAAAGCAACAAATGTTGAAAGTGTAGCCCATACTAAACCTCTCAAAATCTCTCAAAAAGCATAAATAAAATGTCGTAAAAATCTTTAACTTAAAATCATAAACTTAAATGCGGAAATAGAAGCGCTGGTGATGCGAACATGGATGGTCAAGCCCCAAGGAAAGCATGGGACCTTTTAGAGCTGCCGGAGGGACCAATAACGAGTGGACGACAAAAAATTCAAGGAAGCATTGCTGGTGCTTATAAGCAAGGAAGAAAGACTTACAAGCGGGGTGCAAAGTGTTGGAGGGTTTGTGATGCATGGGAGTAAGGTTGGGAGCCAAAGGAACATTATTCAAGTGATAAATGAAGAGGAGTGCAGAAGCATCGGCGCCCGAGCGGCCAAATATTACCGCCCGAGCGCCACACTTACTGTCCAAGGAGAAGATTTCCAGAACGCCTCGCGCCCGAGCGGTCATATTCTACCGTCCGAGCGTGAATAGTATAGAACCCTCGGCGCTCGAGCGATCATATTCTACCGCCCGAGAGCGAGTCAGTTGCGGGAAAATCCTAGTTTCCTATTTTAGAGTTTTGATTATTTTGGTAATTAGATTTGATATCTTTTGATATGTAAACATATTTTGCACGGAAATTTTGACACAATTCAGATTTTATTATTGAGTTTATCAAACTTCCGAGAATTTTCTCTCAAGATTTTTCAAGGCTTTTTTTGCTTTGTAATCAAAATCAAACTTATCAAAGTTTTTAACTTTGTGGTGTTTGTCGGTTGATTTCATACGGATTGTCAAGGGAAAGTTTTTTGAAGGTTCTTCTGTTTTTCAATTGTTTAATCGTGAGTATTTATCGCTAAGTTTTTATAATTTAGAGGTGAATATTACAACCCCAAAACTTGATTCAAAAGATCGGGACACACAACGATTCCTTGTTCGTTATTGAATTGAGGGCGCGATTCGATTTTAATCGTGTTTGTTTTTCATTCGTACAAAGATTCACATCATTTGGTATCAGAGCTTAGGTTCATTGAATTCAAGTAAGTTATCTTGTTCTTAAATTGTCAGATCCGTGTTAGTTATTCGTTCGTTTTCAGATCTGCTTTCTGTTCTATCGTTCTTCGAATTTTTTTTCGAGAGTCTGTGATTCTCGAAATTTTGGTGTCTTTTTTTTTTGGGATTTTCGAGTAGTACTCAGCCAAAAAACAAATAGTACAAAAATTCCAAAAATTCACCATTAATTCCTTTTGGTATTTTGTTCTATTCCTTTTTGTGAGTCATATACACTTGTCTCACACAGTCAAAATATATTGATCTTCGAATTTCTTGTCTACGCAGTCCAAGTGAGTCGGTCACATTTGTTCACAAGTTGAAACTTGATTGTTTGATATAATCAAATACAAAGCTTGAGCCTCTTGAGAGATATTATTAAAGTCGAGTGACATTACTTGAGTGCGAGTGAATTTCTTTGGAGTGAACGGTGAGTATTTGTTGTGAGAAAAAAAAATTTTGAAAGAAAAGACGAGTGAATTTCTTTGGAATGACCGTGAGCATTTGGGTAAGGATCATTTTGTTCTTCTACTAACGTTTTCTTGCAGGTACAAATTTGAAATTAAATGGAGAAGGAGGTAGGAGATAGTTCGAACCCGGGGTTGTCTAAGGTTCAAATGGAGGCGTTGTTTGGGCATTTTAGTAGGATGATAAGGAATAAATTAGAGCCCTTACATGGAGGTTGGATAAGCTTGAAGTTAGTACTAGTGGGAGTAAATCCAAACCTAAGGATTTGGGTAGAGAGGATAGGAAGAATATGATTTGGGAGGAGATGAAGAGAGCCAAAATGAAAATTGAGGTAGGAATGGAAGAGGTAGAGGAATTGGGAGAGGAAGAAGAGAAGCCGTACGTGGTAGATATGATGGGAATAGGGAAGATGGTAACATGGGTAGCATTAAGATGAAAATTCCATCGCTCCATGGGAAATCTGACGTGGAAGCATATTTAGAATGGGAAAAGAGGGTAGAGTTTGTGTTTGAATGTCACCACTACTCCGAACAAAAGAAAGTTAGGTTGGCGGTGGTTGAGTTTCTAGACTATGCTCTCATTTGGTGGGATCAATTAGTGACCACTAGAAGGAGGTATAATGAGAGACCCATTGAATCTTGGGATGAGATTAAAAGGGTAATGAGGAAGAGGTTTGTGCCCAATCACTACTATAGGGAGATGTTTAAGAGGGTTAAAGAGTGTTGAGGACTACTATAAGGAGATGGAGGTAGTCATGATTAGGGAAAATATCGAGGAGGATAGTGAGGCGACAATGTCACGTTTTATTTGTGGTTTTAACAAGGAGATACAAGATCAAGTGGAGCTTAGGCACTACTTGGATCTAGACGAGATGGTGCAAATGGCCGTAAAAGTGGAGCAACAACTCAAGAGTCGAGGAGTTGGCCGCACCAATCAAAGTGGGAGTTCGTCAACTTCTTGGCGACCAAATGGAGCAAAACGTGATGAAAGCAAGTTGATGACCAAGCCCAAGGTTGAGACCAAACAAGAGGCGCTTAAACAAGAGTGCAAGGTAAATCTGAAACTCCTCTTACTCGAGCTAGAGATACTAGATGTTTTAGGTGTCAAGGGTTGGGACATATTGCTAGTGAATGTCCAAATAAAAGGGTGATGATTTTAAATGATTATGGTGAGTATGAGTCGCATAGTGAGGCTGATGATGATAATGAGATGCCTGCATTAGAGGATCCTGATGAGGGATATGAGGCGGTGGTAGGTGAAGCACTAGTGACTAGGCGAATCATGAGTGCCCAAGTCAAGGAGGAGGATTGATAAACATAAAAATTGTACATTAATTAAATGTTTTATAATATAAATATATAGTTTTTGTTTTATTAAATTTTTAAATATTATATGTTTTATAATAAATTGTATAAAATATAAGTTGTTGTGTAATTATAAGTTTTTACTATTTTTACAGGTTCGATAAAACAAGAATAACCTTGGCGTTGCAAATGGGATTAAGATGATTCTTGGACCTGTAGAAAGTTGATGTTAATATCTACAATATTGGTGGCAAGCATGAGATAAAAATCCTCTCACAATTGGGATCAAATTAAGCAACAATTAAAGTTACCGAAGGAGTGGCAGTTTTACCATGCTCTAGTATTTTGACCATATCTCTCAAACTACTTGGTCAAATATTCTGAAAAAAATACCACAACTAGACAACTCAATTATCCACATGTTTCATTTTATGTGAAGAAGAAAATTCGGAGAAGATGCTTGTCAAAAGTGATGTGCAATATAATATTAATTTCTTGGAACACCAATGAAGACTTATGTGTAAAAAATAATATTTTATTTGTGGTTGTCTCCCCAAATTTGGCTATAAATAGGGGTGCATTGTAATGTATTGAGATATCCCTCATTCTATGAACAAATCTTTGAGTTCATAATATTTCTCTCTATATTTTTCTTTTATTTCTTCATTTAAATATAATTAGCATGTTAATTTCATATTCAAAGTTTTACACTTTGAATAATGAATAGCTAACTTCCTAAAGTTGAGATGATAAGGTGAAGCTCTTGGCATGATAATAAGGTTATTATAAGGTAAGAATCTATGTTTTATATTA
Organism: Primulina eburnea; assembly: GCF_022965805.1. Lineage (NCBI taxonomy): Eukaryota > Viridiplantae > Streptophyta > Magnoliopsida > Lamiales > Gesneriaceae > Primulina > Primulina eburnea. Next base: position 1,092,911 of record NW_027331355.1, read on the forward strand.
TTTAATCATTATTTATTGTTTATGTTATATTTATTTCTTTAAGCATTTTTATACCCTACTTATAAGTGGGAGTTTTGATTTATTGTTGCTATATGTTACACTAAATTCTTGGAACCATTTAAATGTTAGTTTGGTATTACCAACCATTTAAAATGGATGCCTTGAGTTATTATATATAAATATATTATAATATTAAATTCTTGGAACCATTTAAATGTTAGTTTGGTTTTACCAACCATTTAACTTGGATTCCTTGATTTATTATATATGAATATATTATAGTATTAATTTATTGGTACCATTTAAATGTTTGTTTGGTTTTACCAACCATTTAAAGTGGGAACCTTGATTTAGTGTTTACAAATATATATAGCACAATAAATACTTGACCACATTTATAAGTTTTGGTATATATTATGTACTTATAAGATTATAATTTATAACATAATATAAATATGATTATTTAATATATTGGAACCATTTTATTAAGTGGATTTCAATATTGTTCGTTAATGTTAACTTTATTAAAATACCAAGAGTGGATCCTTTAATCTCAACTACTTAAATTTAAATTTGAACAATTAAAATTTACCCATTAAAGATTCAATTAAAATTAAAAAGAAACAAAAACAAAAACAAAAAGACATTGTAGTGGACTTGTAATTACCTTAGCTTCCCTGTGGATACGATATTCGGACTCACCGAATTATACTACTTGTGGACAACCTGCTCTTGGGAGTGCAACAATCAAAGTCGCAACAAGTTTTTGGCGCCGTTGCCGGGGAAGTATAATTTAATTTCAAGTCTATTTAATATTGTTTAAAGTTTATTTTTCTTTTTATTGCTTTTGTGTGTTTTTTTTTTCTTTTTGTTTTGCATTTGCATGAGCATTTGGTCACGTACACTTAGTGGTCGACTCATTCGAAATAACCCTTTATTTTTACAAAACATGGCGGAAGAACCCATCCAAGAAAATGAAGATGAAATTCAATCTCAACATGATCATGATAGACGAAGAACACTTAGAGATCACATGAATCCTACACGTACTAGTGCACCTTCATGTCTAGTTTTTCCCCCTGATGCATCTCATTTCAATTTTAAGCCTGGTATTATCCAACTTTTACCCAACTTTCATGGCTTAGATTCTGAAAATCCATACATGCATTTACGAGAGTTTGAAGAAGTGTGCAACACATATAATGATCTAAATTGTAGCATGAACACCATTCGCCTTAAGCTTTTTCCTTTTTCTTTAAAAGATAAAGCTAAAACTTGGCTACAAAATCTTAGATCGGGATCCATTCGAACTTGGGATGAATTGCAACAACAATTTTTGAAAAAGTTTTTTCCATCTCATAGAACAAATTCTTTCAAAAGGCAAATCATCACTTTCACTCAAAAACAAGGAGAAACTTTTTATCAGTGTTGGGATAGATACAAAGAATTGCTTAATCTTTGTCCACATCATGGTTTTGAAATTTGGAGAGTTGTTTCTCAATTTTATGAAGGCTTAACACCTAAAGATAGGCAAATGGTTGAATTTATGTGTAATGGAACATTTGAAGATAAAGATCCGAACGAGGCAATTGAGTATCTCGATTCATTAGCTGAAAATGCTCAAAATTGGGACACTATAGGTACAATCGAACCATCAAACAAGATTCAATCTCCTACATCTGGTGGAGGTATGTACACTCTCAAAGATGAACATGATCTTCAAGCTAGATTTACCTCTTTGGCAAGAAAAGTTGAGGCACTTGAATTGAAAAAGAATGGTCAATTAAAATCTGTTCAAGAAATTGTGTGTCACATCTGTGATACAAGTGATCATTTTACAAAAGATTGTCCCACTTTGCCCTCTTTTAAAGAATGTCTCCATGAGCAAGCCAATGTTTTGAACAATTTCAAAAGGCCAAATTTTGAACCATTTTCTCAAAATTACAATCCAGGTTGGCGAAATCATCCAAATTTTAGTTGGAGGAATGATAATGCTGCACAATTTCCGCAACCACATTTTCAAAATCAACAAAATTTTCAAAATTATGCACCTTATGTTCCTCCGCCGAAAAGAAATTTGGAAGATACATTGAATTCTTTCATTGCAAAGCAAGAGTCTATCAATACTCAAACTGCTCAAACCATGACAGACTTGAAAGATACTCTTGCTAAATTTGCATCTGCACTTAATGTTCATGAAAAAGGTAAATTTCCTTCACAACCTCTGCCTAATCCCAAGGATCATCATACACAAATTGGAACTTCTGGAACTCAACCGATGGATCAGGTAAAATCTGTTATTACCCTTCGAAGTGGTAAGGTTGTGGAAAAATCCATTCTTGAACCTTGTGAAGATGATGATAAATCAACTCCAAAGGGTAAGGAAGTGGAACCCATAACTTGCGAAGAGGAGGTTCAACAGACAGTGTCACCACCATTCCCTCATGCATTGAAAAATACAAAAAAATCAAATTTGAATTCTGATATATATGATATTTTTAAACAAGTAAAAGTTAATATTCCTTTATTAGATGCAATAAAACAGGTACCATCATATGCCAAATTTTTGAAAGACTTGTGCACTGTGAAAAGAAAATTGAATGTGAAAAAGAAAGCATTTTTAGCCGAACAAGTAAGTGCAATCATTCAAAATAATAATGCTTTGAAATACAAAGACCCTGGTTGTCCTACTATTTCGTGTATTATTGGAGAACGAAAGATTAAAAAAGCCTTGCTTGACCTTGGAGCTAGTGTGAATTTACTTCCATATTCAGTTTATCAAGAACTCAATCTAGGCGAGTTAAAACCTACTTCGGTAACACTTTTACTTGCTGATAGATCTGTTAAAGTGCCAAGAGGTATGGTAGAAGACGTGTTGGTCCAAGTTGATAACTTTGTATATCCTGTCGATTTCATAGTTTTAGATACACAACCTATTGAAGCTTGTAATGCAATTCCTGTAATTTTAGGTCGTCCATTTTTAGCAACTTCTAATGCTCTTATAAATTGCAGGAATGGAATAATGAAGTTGTCATTTGGTAACATGACCTTGGAGCTCAATGTTTTTAATCTTTGTAAGCAACCACATGACAAAGGAGATGAAAGTGAAGATGAAAATCTTATTGAAACTCTTGTGGAAGAAAACATTCAAGAAAGGAGTACTCGTGATCAATTAGATATTTGTTCAATTGAAACTGTTAAAGAAAATATTGAAATTGATCTTGACGATTTTTTCAGGTATCACTCGTTACCAGGATCAGAGAAAGAATTTGATGAAAAATATGAGAACAAAGACGAACCACCAGTATTGGAGTTAAAACCCTTGCCAGAAGAATTGAAGTATGCATTTCTTGGAGAAGATGAAACATATCCGGTGGTAATTTCTTCCAAACTCTCAAGTAATCAAGAAGGTAAATTAGTTGATATGCTTAAAAGACATAAAAATGCAATTGGTTGGACACTAAAAGATCTTAAGGGCATTAATCCACTAATTTGCACACACAAAATTCACTTAGAAGAAAATGCAAAAACATCTCAACAACCACAAAGGAGATTAAATCCACACATGAAAGATGTTGTGAAAACTGAAGTTCTCAAACTACTTGATGTTGGAATTATCTACCCTATTTCAGATAGTAAGTGGGTAAGCCCAACACAAGTAGTTCCAAAAAAATCTGGCATCACAGTGATAAAAAATGAAAAAGGTGAATTGTTAACAAGTCGAGTCCCATCTAGTTGGCGGATGTGTATTGATTATAGAAAATTAAATGACGCCACTAGAAAAGATCATTTTCCATTACCATTTTTGGATCAAATTTTAGAAAGAGTAGCAGGTCATCCCTACTACTGTTTTCTTGACGGATATTCAGGCTATTATCAAATTCCCATTGCACTCGAAGATCAAGAAAAAACTACATTCACATGTCCTTTTGGAACATTTGCATTCAGAAGGATGCCATTTGGTTTATGCAATGCCCCAGCAACATTTCAAAGATGTATGCTAAGCATTTTCTGCGACATGGTTGAAAATTGTTTGGAAATTTTTATGGATGATTTAACTGTTTTTGGGAATACATTTGATAATTGTCTTGAAAATTTGGAAAAAGTTTTAAAAAGATGCGAGGAAAAAGGTCTTATTTTAAATTGGGAAAAATGTCATTACATGATTACTTCTGGAATTGTTTTGGGACATGTCGTGTCATCTCATGGAATTGAAGTCGATAAAGCAAAAGTTGATGTCATTGCCAATTTACCCCCTCCAAAAACCATTAAAGAAATTCGCTCATTTTTGGGACATGCTGGATTTTATAGGAGGTTTATAAAGGACTTTAGTTTAATCTCTAAACCCATTTGTAACCTCTTAACAAAAGACAGTGCATTTGAGTGGACTCAAGAATGTCAAAATGCTTTTGATAAAATCATTCGACATTTAACATCAGCTCCTATCATGCAACCTCCTGATTGGTCTTTACCATTTGAAATCATGTGCGATGCGAGTGATTATGCAGTCGGTGCAGTATTGGGTCAAAGAAGAAACGGTAAGCCTTATGTGATATATTATGCAAGTAGAACTTTAAACAATGCTCAAATGAATTACTCCACAACTGAAAAAGAGCTACTTGCTGTAATATTTGCATTAGATAAATTTCGTTCTTATTTGATTGGATCAACAACTATCGTGTTTACTGATCATTCTGCTATTAGATATTTGTTGACCAAACAGGATGCAAAGCCACGACTGATACGATGGATTTTGTTGCTCCAAGAATTTGACATTGTAATCAAAGATAAAAAAGGAACCGAGAATGTCGTAGCCGATCATTTATCGAGACTAGTAACAGGATCATCTTTTGAAATGACACCAATTAACGATAATTTTCCTGATGAACATCTATTTTCAGTTACTACTACACCTTGGTTTGCTAACATAGTAAATTTTCTTGTGACAGGAAAAATGCCACCGCAATGGAGTTCCCAAGATAAAAGAAAATTTTTGAATGAGGTAAAAAAACTTTTATTGGGATGATCCGTATCTGTTCAAGTATTGTCCGGATCAAATTTTTCGACGTTGCATACCCGACAATGAGGTAAGTAGTGTCATTAAATTTTGTCATTCAGAAGCATGCGGGGGACATTTTTCTTCAAAGAAAACAGCTGCAAAAATCTTGCAGTGTGGATTTTATTGGCCCACTTTGTTTAAAGACACCCACGAAATCTGCAAGATCTGTGAAAATTGTCAAAAATTGGGTGCGATTTCAAAAAGAAACATGATGCCTTTGAATCCTATCATTGAAATTGAAATATTTGATTGTTGGGGAATAGATTTTATGGGACCTTTTCCACCGTCGTTTGGATACTTGTATATTTTAGTTGCAGTTGATTATGTTTCCAAATGGATAGAGGCAATTCCATGTCGAACAAATGATCATAAAATCGTCATCAAATTTTTGAAAGAAAATATTTTTAGTAGATTCGGAATTCCTCGAGCTATGATAAGTGATGGGGGAACTCACTTTGTTAATAAACCATTTGCTTCATTAATGAAAAAATATGGTATTACTCACAAAGTAACAACTCCTTATCATCCTCAAACAAATGGACAAGTTGAATTAGCTAATAGGGAGATAAAGCAAATTTTGGAAAAAACTGTTAACTCAAATAGAAAAGACTGGTCTCTGCGACTTAATGATGCACTGTGGGCATATCGAACAGCTTTTAAAACATCATTGAATATGTCTCCCTATAGGTTGGTTTATGGAAAACATTGTCATTTGCCTGTGGAATTGGAACATAAAGCTTATTGGGCGATAAAAACTTTAAATTCAAGCATGGATGATGCCAACAAATTGCGTAAATTGCAACTTAATGAACTTGATGAACTCAGAAATGATGCGTATGAGAATTCAAGGATTTATAAAGCAAAAATCAAATCATTTCATGATAAAACAATTCTTAGAAAATCTTTTGAGATTGGTAAAAAAGTTTTGCTTTATAATTCTCGACTTCACATATTCCCAGGAAAATTACGATCAAGATGGACAGGCCTATATGTTATAAAGCATGTGTATCCTTATGGAGCTGTGGATATTGAAAATCCTAAAAATGGTGATGTTTTTAAAGTGAATGGACAAAGGCTTAAACCATTTTTGGAAAATGAAATCTTTCAAGAAGAGTTTATTTCCCTTTCTGATCCTTGATTTTTTTTTTTTTTGTGTTGCATTTGATTATTGTTTGTTTTTATTTCAGGTTTTCTTAATCTTTTTATTTTCCCGGTTAAATGGCGGATAACGGTACTCCGTGACTCTCATAGTCGGTTAAATCAGTTTCCCACAATTGCTGATACAAAAATTTAAAAAAAAAAAATCATTTCTTTTCTTTTCAAAATGGATGAAATTCTCTCAAAAATTTGTAAATATTTTCCCTCTGTTTCTGAAAATGTTCTAAGAAAAATTTATGCAGGAAGGTGTGAAAGATTGAGATTACTAATGCAAAAAGGAATTCCAGAAGATATTCGTCTTGTAATAGAAGCTAAGGTCCGATTAGGAGGAGAAGTTCCACAATCATTGCTTATTCGGTATTTGCCTGGATTAGGAAAAAGCACTTATGCGAAAAAACGAAGGGCCAAAAGTTTAGGGGTTTGTCATAAGTGTGCAAGATGGACTTGTGACAAACGATGCAGATCTTTGGGATGTGTTTCCAATAACAGAGAAGATAAAATTGATTTCATTAAGAATGGGCTGAGTAAGGAGTCTTTAGATAACATCTTATTGACTCTTGAGACGCATTCTAGTGGACATGTGCATATTGAACTTCTCCGTTTATGGAAACAATTTCAAGATGAGCGTCATAGTCTTGGGAATCTGACTAAAAAAGACCCTGTTTGCCAATTTATAAGAAAATTGGATGGGAAGCATATCCTCGACTCATAGAAGGCGTTGAAGCCGTTTCTGGACGTAAAACCAGAGGAAAATTGTGAGCCACAATCACACTACTGTTTATAAGCATGTGTGTCATTATTTTTTTACTATTTATTCTGTTTACAGCTGTGACCCATAGTTTTGTCATGATAACATATTACCCCTATAAAATCTCTCATCTTTCTTTCTACTTTCGCAGAAAAAAAAAAAAAAAGGAAAGTAAAAACATGACTGGATCCTCTGCACAAACATTGAAAAATATTTGTGTATTTTGTGGGTCGAGTCCTGGAAAAAATGAAGTGTTTGTAGAAGCAGCGAATAATCTTGGAAAGATATTGGCTGAGAGAAAAATTCACTTGGTATATGGGGGAGGTAATATTGGGTTAATGGGATCTGTTTCAACATCTGCTCATCTTGGAGGTAGTCAGGTATTGGGTATTATTCCTATAGCTTTAGCTGAAGGAAATATTACAGGTGTTACGATTGGGGAGGAATTAAAAGTTTCTTCTATGTATGAAAGAATCACTCAAATGATTGAAAATTCTGATGCTTTTATCGCACTACCAGGTGGTTTTGATACATTAGAAGAAATTTTTCACACTGTTTCTTGGGCACAACTTAATATCCATAATAAACCCGTGGGCTTGTTGAATATCAATAATTATTATGACAGTTTGTTGACATTTCTTGATAAAGCTGTGGAACAGAATTTCATTTCAGAAAATTCACGACGGATGCTCATCTGTGCTTCGACTGCCGATCAATTAATTGATGATTTGGAAGCTTTTGTTCATAAGCCTGATCCGATGATAACAAAGATCAATTGGTCGCAATCAAGCAGTAAGAAAAGAAAGTTGGATCATTGATTCAAAAGTCGTGGATTGGTTTGCGTTTGTTTCAGTTTGTTATCTTCAATAAAGTTCCAGGTGATATCTCTTTCATTATGTACTCTTTATTAATAGCTATTTTGACATTAGGGACAATGTCATATTCTGATTGGGGGGAGAACACATATAAAAAAAAAAAAAAAACAAATTTAAAAAAAAAATTAAATATTATTTTAAAATAAAACCATGTTTATTGTTTGTACCTTAGTAATTTTTTGCAAAAATGTCATACATTACATATTTGAAAGATTTAAATTAGAACATGCATTAATCTATTTAAGAATGTTTAAATTTTATTTGAAAAAAGGTCATTTTTAATATTCTGATCAATATAAAAATATGATTTATGAAATCTTTTTGAGTGATTAACCATTGTGATAAAATTAGGTAGTAAAGTATATGGCCCAAGATATACCTTATAAGAGTGCCTAAAATTTTTGAACTCACACATATTTTGTGAGTGAGTGGAGAGGACTGAGAAAACAGCTTTCGAGCCTTTATTGATCATGAGAGAGACTATCTATTGTTTAGATCTTGAGTTCTTATTTTGAAAAAAAAAATATATATTTCCTGAAAAAAAAAAGAAAAAAAAAGAAAAATACAAAAAGAAAGATGTTGAAGATCTATGTAATTTTTAAGTTATATGCTGCGACCCATTTTTCTCTCATAAGAATAAAAAAATAAAAAAAAAATAAAAAAAGAAAGAGAGAAATACATTGTACAAATTAAATAAATATGTGGTCAAAAAGCATAAACTTAGTCTGATTCCATGATGTAAAAAAAAAAAAAAAAATCAGGAAAAAAAAATATAATAAGAACAACTGGATTTTAAATCAATTGATTTTCTATCTTTTGATTAGTTTGGCTCGTTTGTCTGTCTGCATTCTGTAAACCATTTTTCTGAGCATTTATCTGTATTCCAACTCCATGAGAGAAATCGTTGCCATAAATTGAAACATTTATTAACCTGTGAAGATATGGAGTTGAGACTCTTACTAGGAATTTCTGAAGGCCGTGTACATTTAACTACCTAAAATAAGCTTTGAATTAATCATCTCAAATTATTTCATAAATTATAATTATGATGATCTTGATATAACTTTGACAGTTTTCAAATTTTATTTAAACACTTAGATAGTTCTGATTACATTTCTATTTAAATTAATCAATATGTTTTGTATTGCTATTAACGCTTAAATTGCTAGGGACTAGCAATAAGCTGGTTGGGAGGTGTGATAAACATAAAAATTGTACATTAATTAAATGTTTTATAATATAAATATATAGTTTTTGTTTTATTAAATTTTTAAATATTATATGTTTTATAATAAATTGTATAAAATATAAGTTGTTGTGTAATTATAAGTTTTTACTATTTTTACAGGTTCGATAAAACAAGAATAACCTTGGCGTTGCAAATGGGATTAAGATGATTCTTGGACCTGTAGAAAGTTGATGTTAATATCTACAATATTGGTGGCAAGCATGAGATAAAAATCCTCTCACAATTGGGATCAAATTAAGCAACAATTAAAGTTACCGAAGGAGTGGCAGTTTTACCATGCTCTAGTATTTTGACCATATCTCTCAAACTACTTGGTCAAATATTCTGAAAAAAATACCACAACTAGACAACTCAATTATCCACATGTTTCATTTTATGTGAAGAAGAAAATTCGGAGAAGATGCTTGTCAAAAGTGATGTGCAATATAATATTAATTTCTTGGAACACCAATGAAGACTTATGTGTAAAAAATAATATTTTATTTGTGGTTGTCTCCCCAAATTTGGCTATAAATAGGGGTGCATTGTAATGTATTGAGATATCCCTCATTCTATGAACAAATCTTTGAGTTCATAATATTTCTCTCTATATTTTTCTTTTATTTCTTCATTTAAATATAATTAGCATGTTAATTTCATATTCAAAGTTTTACACTTTGAATAATGAATAGCTAACTTCCTAAAGTTGAGATGATAAGGTGAAGCTCTTGGCATGATAATAAGGTTATTATAAGGTAAGAATCTATGTTTTATATTATTTAATCATTATTTATTGTTTATGTTATATTTATTTCTTTAAGCATTTTTATACCCTACTTATAAGTGGGAGTTTTGATTTATTGTTGCTATATGTTACACTAAATTCTTGGAACCATTTAAATGTTAGTTTGGTATTACCAACCATTTAAAATGGATGCCTTGAGTTATTATATATAAATATATTATAATATTAAATTCTTGGAACCATTTAAATGTTAGTTTGGTTTTACCAACCATTTAACTTGGATTCCTTGATTTATTATATATGAATATATTATAGTATTAATTTATTGGTACCATTTAAATGTTTGTTTGGTTTTACCAACCATTTAAAGTGGGAACCTTGATTTAGTGTTTACAAATATATATAGCACAATAAATACTTGACCACATTTATAAGTTTTGGTATATATTATGTACTTATAAGATTATAATTTATAACATAATATAAATATGATTATTTAATATATTGGAACCATTTTATTAAGTGGATTTCAATATTGTTCGTTAATGTTAACTTTATTAAAATACCAAGAGTGGATCCTTTAATCTCAACTACTTAAATTTAAATTTGAACAATTAAAATTTACCCATTAAAGATTCAATTAAAATTAAAAAGAAACAAAAACAAAAACAAAAAGATATTGTAGTGGACTTGTAATTACCTTAGCTTCCCTGTGGATACGATATTCGGACTCACCGAATTATACTACTTGTGGACAACCTGCTCTTGGGAGTGCAACAATCAAAGTCGCAACAAGGATACTAACCAAAGGGAGAACTTGTTCCACACTAGGTGTTTTGTAAATCAAAGGGTTTGCAATTTAATCGTAGATGGGGGGAGTTGTACCAATGTGGCTAGTAGTGAGATGGTGGAAAAATTGGGTTTACCTACATTAAAGCATCGTCAACCATATATGCTTCAATGGTTGAACGATTGTGCGGAGGTGAAGGTGAACAAACAAGTGTTGGTTTCCTTTTCTATGGGGAAGTATGTGGATGAGGTCTTGTGTGATGTGGTGCCTATGCATGCGTGTCATATCTTGTTGGGTAGGCCGTGGAAATATGATAGGCGGGTGACACATGATGGGTACAAGAATAGGTAATCATTTATGATGAAGAAGGATTCCATTGTTCTACTTCCATTGTCCCCAAAGCAAGTGTTGGAGGACCATTTGAAAAAAAAGAAGAGAGATGAGGCCGAAAAAAGAGTGAACTAAAAATTAAGATGGCCTTTGAAAACAAAAATGAAAAGGATGAAACAAGGAGTGATAAAAAGAGTGAGATAGCCATACAAAAGAAAAATTAGAGGAAATAAATTGAGTGGAAAGAAAATGAGAGGAAATATGCCCAAAAAAATCATATATGGCCCAAAAAGTTGAGTTGAAACAATTGTTGCACACACATGAACCACTTGTGTTAATTGTTTATAAGGAGATCCTCCTAAACACAAGTGATATAGCCGGGTCCCTTCCAAGCATTGTTGTTTCACTTTTGCAGGAATTTGATGACATATTTCCGAAGGAGCTACCTCAAGGACTACCACCATTGAGGGGGATTGAACACCAAATTGATTTGGTACCCGGGAGTGCATTACCAAATCGTCCAGCTTATAGAAGCAATCCGGAGGAGACTAAGGAGCTTCAACGGCAGGGGATACAAGTGGATGAAGACATGGTAAGTACTATTCGAGATTGGCCATCGCCTACTACTGTTAGTCAAGTCCGAAGTTTTCATGGACTTGCAAGCTTCTATAAGAGGTTTGTAAAGAATTTTAGCACATTGGCAGCGTCGATGACGGCGGTGATCAAGAAGAACGTTTCATTCCATTGGGGCGAGGAGCAAGAGAAGTCCTTTAATATTAACAAGCAAAAATTAATTAATGCTCCTTTATTTGTTTTACCTGATTTTTCTAACACTTTTGAAATTGAATGTGATGTGTCAGGTGTAGGTATTGGCGGAGTTTTGATGCAAGGAGGACGGCCAGTGTAACGTCCCAGATTCGAAGACTGTCCTCACTGTACCAAGACTAGTCTTTCCAGCGTACTTATGTCCTTACTCACACGCACTCTAGGAAACTTCCCAGGAGGTTACCCATCCCAAAATTGCTCCAAGTCAAGCACGATTAACTTTGGAGTTCTTATGTGATGAGCTACCGAAAAGAAGATGCACCTTCGTGATATGAGTAGTACAAATCAAATCTTTTAAGCCCTCTTCAACTGTACAGTCCATTACATTGAACAGTCTCGGAATCCCTCTCATTCTCGTGTGGGTCGGTTCATTCATGTTCCTTTCACCTAGAAGCCTGCCAGGAGCCGCTCATTGTTCGTGCAACTGATGGCACCGGCGATCACCCCCCGCCCTCTTCGGCCCCGGGCCTCACAGCCAGTGGCGTACTTTAGCGAGAAGCTCAATGGAGCAGCCCTAAACTATCCCACGTATGATAAGAAGTTCTACGCACTTGTGAGGACTCTAGAGACGTGGCAGCACTACTTGAGGCCTAAGGAGTTTTTGATTCACATGGATCATGAGTCTCTTAAGCACCTTAAGGGACAGCAGAAGTTGAACAAGCGGCATGCCAAGTGGGTGGCATTCATTGAAACATTCCTCTACATCATCAAGTACAAACAAGGTAAGGAAAATGTAGTGGCTGACGCACTATCACGGAGGTATGTACTGATCTCTACTTTGGAGTCTAAAGTTTTGGGATTTGAGCATGTGAAGGAATTGTATGTGCTATATGAGGATTTTAAGAGTGTATTTGAAACGTGTATGCATGGTCCACATGACAAATTTTATTTGCATCATGGTTTCTTGTTTAGAGAAGATAAGTTGTGCATCCCTAAATCATCGATTCGTGAATTACTTGTTAGGGAGGCATATGGGGGTGGATTAATGGGACATTTTGAGGTGGCTAAGACTTTAAGCGCATTGCATGAACATTTCTATTGGCCACATATGAAACGTGATATTGAGCGTGTGTGTGAAAAGTGCATAACTTGTAGACAAGCTAAATCTAAAACCCAACCACATGGATTGTATACACCACTTCCCGTCCCTAGTGAACCTTGGGTTGATATTTCTATGGACTTTGTTTGGGGTTGCCTAGGACAAAGAAGGGGAGGGATTCTATATTTGTCGTTGTGGATAGATTTTCTAAGATGACACATTTTATTGCTTGTCATAAAACTGATGATGCTTCTCACATTGCAGATTTGTTCTTTAGAAAAGTCGTTAGGTTGCATGGTATGCCTAGGACTATTGTTTCTGACCGTGATGTTAAATTCTTGAGTTACTTTTGGAAAACTTTGTGGGCTAAACTTGGCACAAAATTGTTGTTTTCTACCACTTTTCATCCTCAAATGGATGGACAAACTGAGGTTGTTAATAGAACCTTAGGAACACTTTTGCGTGCTATACTTAAAAAGAACTTAAAGAATTGGGAAGATTGTTTGCCATTTGTTGAGTTTTCGTATAATAGTTGCATGCATTCAACTACAAATTATTCGCCATTTGAGATTGTTTATGGTTTTAATCCTTTGACTCCGTTGGATTTGATGTCTTTACCTGTGAGTGAAAGGTTAAACATGGATGGCAAGAAGAAGGCTGAATTTGTTAGGAGTTTGCATGAAAGGGTCAAGGCCAATTTTGAGAAGAAGAATGAGCGATATGCCAAGAAAGCCGACAAGGGGAAGAAGAATGTGATCTTTGAGAAGGGAGATTGGGTGTGGCTACACTTGAGGAAGGAAAGGTTCCCCGAGAAGAGACGTTCAAAGCTATTACCTAGGGGTGATGGACCATTTCAAGTCCTTGAAAGGATCAATGACAATGCCTACAAACTCGATCTACCAGGTGAGTATAACGTGAGTTCTACTTTTAATGTTAGTGACTTGTCGTTGTTTGATGTAGGTGATGAACGAGATTTGAGGATAAATCCTTTTCAAGAAGGGGAGGATGATGCGAACACGGATGGTCAAGTCCCAAGGAAAGCATGGGACCCTTTAGAGCTGCCGGAGGGACCAATAACGAGAGGACGACTAAAAAGATTCAAGGAAGCATTGCTGGTGCTTATAAGCAAGGAATAAGGACTTACAAGCGGGGTGCAAAGTACTGGAGAGTTTGTGATGCATGGGAGTAAGGTTGGGAGCCAAAGAAACATTATTCAAGTTATAAATGAAGAGGAGTCCAGGAGCATCGGCGCCCGAGCGGCCAAATATTACCGCCCGAGCGCCACACTTACTGTCCAAGGAGAAGATTTCTAGAACGCCTCGCACCCGAGAGGTCATATTCTACCGTCCGAGCGCGAATAGTACAGAACCATCTGTTAGAGTAGGTGCCCGTCGAGCCAAGTGTTGGCCGAGTGTTCACAATGAAACTCTATGTATAAGCAATCTTTGTTTTAATAATATTTGAAATTATTGTTTTGGCAAATCTTTATCTGTATACCCATGCTAGTTGCATAGATAAAGCCCTTGAATATACAAATAGTAGAAAGAATATGAGATGCTCATATGATGAGTATCATGAAACTCATATTTGGAATACTGTATATTCTAAACATTTCCTAGTCGATTCAGCCGCCGCTAAGAAGGATATAGGCCGCTAGAGTTAGAGACTAGTATCTGCGATGTGAGTACCATGTTTCATTGGTAGGGGACATTGTGATGTCCGAGCATGCAGATAGGTGCTCCTGGTAGAGTGCACTGAACAACCCTCCATAAAGGACTTTCCAAGTGGTTCTCACTTATCGAGTGGAAACGTCCTGGTTTATGGTTGTACACCATTAGTCCTTATGACCCGGGACAACATTGAGACTCTATGTGCTAGCATTACACTTTGACTTGTTTACCGGCTCTCAAGGGGTCATCAGGTGGGAAGGTTGGGTGTTTTGTCGAAACATATAGGAGTCGATGCATTGTAGTCGAGGATTCACCGCTTACCTTCGGGTATAGATATCCTATGTTTTCTCATGTACGTGTAGGTTGAAATCTCTGATCAGAGTATGGTGGTAATTATGAAAAGGGTTTCATAGATTACACCATCGATGCAACTACGACATGACACATAGTATCGATTCATTGACAACTCTCGATAAACCAATGGTTGTCGAATCGATCGGGATATATGAGTTGAAGGGACCGTACTGTACGCTAACCATAATAGAATGGTTCTTGCAGGCACATCATTTGATACCTAGGGAATCATGTAAGCGATGCTGCTAGGCGTTTAACATGATTGGTTGGGTACTATCAGACTTGAGTTCTGACGTTCTTGTTATCAAGGTGTTGATAACTAAGAATGGGGCAATTGGGGTATGCTCGTATAAGGACATGTTTAGTCCGAATCACATGGAGATGTGAACCCACGGCTAGTTGTATCAATGAACCATTGAGGGTCACACAAGTGCTAACATTCTAGATCCCGTTGAGAAGTAAAAATAGTTCAATGTGTTGAACGGCTTATAAAGAAGTTTATAAGCGTAAGGAAAATTAGAAGTATGACTTCTATAAAGGAGAAACTAGTTCAATGTGTTGAACGACTTATAAATGAGTTTATAAGTGTAAGGAAAAATAGAAGTATGACTTCTATGAGAGAAATGTAAATTTTTAATTTATGGAAGTCTTCCTAAATTAAAAGTTGGCCAAGTGAATAATATATTTGAAAATTGTGATTTTCATAAGCATTATTATGGACTAAATTAAATTAATTCAAGTGTTGAATTAATTAAACACTAGTGGACCTAGTAGAGTCCAAATAATTAAATTAATTCAAGTGTTGAATTAATTAAATCATATTGAGTCTTGTAGAGCTCAATTTAAATTAATTATTTAACTAGTGGACTTGAGTAAATTCAAGTAATTTTAATTAGTCTCAAATATGTTTGAGATAATTAAAATAAGTCCATGGATTTTTAATTGTTAAAAATCAAATAAGATTTGCATGCATGGGAGGTGAAAGGTTGGGAGACAACTTTTTGTATAACCAAGGCTTGGCATGCAACTTTTTTACTTTAACTTTTCCCACAACCAAAAAAATGTCTCTCCTTCTCTCCTAGCATGAATAGTGGCCGAAAATACTATTCATCCTCTCCATATTTTTCTTTCTTCAATGGTTGAAGATACACTCTCTTCTCATATGAAAAATGCTCTAATTTTTCTAGTGCAAAATTAGAGTGGATTTAGCTTGTTGGTGGTGGACCTAATTTGAAGGAAGGATTCAAGAAGTAAGGTGAAGCTTGTAGATTGTCATCCTTTGAAGAGTTTAGTTGTTTGACAACTAAGTTGGAGCCATCATCAATCCATTGTGATTGATAGGTATATTTTTCTTAACACCCTATGTATGACATTTTGGTGTTTAGTGTATTTGCTACACACTTTCACTAGGTGGCCGAAATTTCTTGATGAAAATTAAAATTTTAAAACTTCCGTTGCGCTTCCGGTCACCGTAACCGATCCCCTTTCACCATCGGCACTCGAGTGGTCATATTCTACCGCCCGAGCGCGAGTCAGTTGCGGGAAAATCCTAGTTTCCTAGTTTAGAGTTTTGATTATTTCGGTAATTAGATTTGATATCTTTTGATATGTAAACATATTTTGAACGAAATTTTTGACACAATTCAGATTTTATTATTGAGTTTATCAAACTTTTGAGAATTTTCTCTCAAGCTTTTTCAAGGCTTTTTTTGCTTTGTAATCAAAATCAAACTTATCAAAGTTTTTAACTTTGTGGCGTTTGTCGGTTGATTACATACGGATTGTCAAGGGCAAGTTCTTTGAAGGTTCGTTTAATCGTGAGTATTTATTGCTAAGTTTTTATAATTTAGAGGTCAATATCACAACCCCAAAACTTGATTCAAAAGATCGGGACACACAACGATTCCTTGTTCGTTATTGAATTGAGGGCGCGATCCGATTTTAATCGTGTTTGCTTTTCATTCGTACAAAGATTCACATCAGCTGGTCCTCGGGTTATGTGTACCGAGAGTCCAACAAGGTCACCAATCAAGTCCTCCAAAATCAGAATTATTAACTTTACCTGCATCAACACACCTACTGAGTCTAAAGACTCAACACATCCTATCTTGATAACAAGTAATACGTAGTACAATTAATATATAACAATGAAAAATACTTGTACTTAAAATATCATTTTCTTAATATGCATAACTTCAAACATAAACATTTTCAAAACATAAGCATATCACGTAAACATATTCATATTCATATCCATATTCGTATTCATATTCATGTTCATGTTAATGTTCGTATTTGTTGAATTCAGATCGTGATTGTGACTCGTATTCTTGATCGTATTGGGCGATGGATCCATCTAAAAAAAACCACAGTACTGGGCAGCGGGGGACACCAGCAACACTCTCACCGGTCAACTGGGCCCTGCCCAATGTATTAACATATTCGTATTCGTATTCGTATTCGTATACGTATCCAAGGAAACACGATCATCGGGCTCCCACTAAGACCATAACCCTCACGATATTTCCAACATATAGTAGTCACAATCCTTCACGTCCTTCAACATGTCATATTTCCATCAATTAATAAAAACATGCATATAATATCATTTTATTTTGAAACCAAGCATGCAACATATATTTTAAATGTCCAAGTTTCCCCTTAATAATTCATGAACATTTAAAAATCTTATTTCCACATATAAAAATCCATAAACATGTTACATAATCATTTTAGCAAATAAAACAGCAAATAGGGCAATGCCATGACGCTTACTAATTTCTCAGTGTAAAAATATCATTTTACCCCTAGACGTGACATTTTACGTTTTTGACATTTTCTTGATTTTCTTGACTCTAACATGTCCTAAATAATTATTTAAGCCTAAATTAAAATTCCCATAATTTTATTTAGCTTAAAAACTAGGCTTTTTAATTAATTCGTAATTTGACGTTTTGAAGGCGTTTTAATTCCGAAAAATCCCAAACTTTAATATAAAATACCTAAATTCTAATTTTAGTCTTTTTATATTATTTTAGCCCTTAAGAACCACAATTCAACCCCCGTGAGCCATTTTTCAATTTTCTTAAATTATAAAAAAACTCTAACGACCTTAAATCTTCGCCCCCGAGCAATCTCTTGATTTTATAGAGTCGTCCCCGAGCCATGTTGATCCAAACCCTGACCAACACCATAGAGTACCCTACTGGACCCAAGGAACTCACGGAAACCACCCCCAAAAGAAAACCGAAGCCCTCACACACCTACCCTGAGCTGGCCGAGAATTGCATGTGCATGACCCTCAAGTTTTTGGTGCCTAGGACTCCTACCAGCCAATTTAGCTCGAGTCCTAGCATGGCTAGGACTCTACCCCTGACTCCCCCAAGACATTGGCTCGCCCTTGGAACCAGCCAATGCCTTGCCTAGCCGTGAAGAACAAAACCGAAGCCCTTGGTCCCCTATGACAGCAATTCGCGTTCAGCTTGTTTCTAGGTTCCCGTGTGGTGTTTAGGTGATTATCTAGGAGTCTAAATTCATGTAAAACAATACCATAACACTTCCTAGACGTGGCAGCCCCTTTATGCACATAAACAACACAATTGGATCAAAAATCCTACTTGAAACTTTCATGTTATATGCAAAAACGAAAAATACATAAAGTGTTACTTGTTTTGCAAATTTTTCATGCATAAAAAAAAAAACTATGATGTGATGATGGTTTGAAGGAAAGAATAGGCGTGCCTTTTGCGTAATTAACGCACGATTAACCGTCGACGATGACGAAGAATGGAGCAAAACCTTGGCTTGAATTCTTTTTGAAGCTTCCATCGATTTTTCTTTCAAAATTCTTGTGTGTGTGTCGTGTTCTTTGGTGAGGAAATTCAGAATTGTGGGCGTGACTTTGAACAGGAGTTGTAGGGTTTTGGTTGATTAAACATATATTATATAGCTTAATTAAATACTAACAAGGCTTTAGGCCTATTAAGCCCCTAAATTAAGTCCATTAGTCTTAATTAGAATTAAATAAAATATTAGCAAAATTTTGGTAAAAATAGTTTGTGAATTAAATAGCCGGGTTGCCAAAAAGTTCGTATTTTTGTTGAAAAACCAACACCGATAAAATTTATCTCCTGACGTATAAAATCACCTCAAAACCCCTCATTTTCAAAATATGAAAAACCCACAATCATATTTTAAATAATTAAAAATAATTATTTAATAAAATCATTTTACGTTTTTCAGCCTTCGATCTCCGTTCCTCGATCGCAAATTGAAATTTCCTTAAAAATACAGTTTTATACATAAATTACAATTAAATCATATTTAACATAAAATTAAAAATGTACACACAAATAATTTAGTAATTAAATCAATTAATTACTCATTTTTATATTTTCTTAGATTTGCATGCAGTTGGATAACGACGTCTTAATTTTGGACTTTACAATATAATAATAGAGATAGATTTATAATGGTTCACTATTCATTGTTGTATTTTATTTCCTATTCTATAAAATCAAATAATTTATCATTCAATATATAATCACTCATCTTTTTCTGTCAATCTATCAATCGAACTATAGTTGCCTTTAGGTAATATTTTTGAGACTATAATTATTTTTTATGTTTGGATAAAATATTTTTAAAAAAAAATGGAATTAGAAATTCACCATTTTTGTTATTTCAACGTCCAATATTTAAATAAATTCTAAAAGTATAAAATTCAACTAAGTATCACATTTAATTGAAAATATCCTTTATATAAAAAAAATTTACACATCACAACTTGTGAGAAATAAAAATCATTAATTATTTATTACAGATCACTCATTATAATATATTTTTTTATTTTTTTCCCTCAACTTGCACCATCATTCTTTGGTTTTTTATAGTTAATTTAAAAAAGAAAATAAATTTAAAAAATACAATTAAATGTGAAATAATACAGAAATAACACAAAACGCCGATGACAGTAGAGGATACTGCAAACCGTTGTCAACCCTAGACGTTGCTTTTTGCAGCAACCGAGGTCCAGCAAGGCCCGCTGTTTTTGACACCGGACGCTGCTAGCGTCCACACGGACCTGCTTCATGTCCTGACGCACTTTGTCGTATTGTGCAGTTATTTAGATGTGTGAATTGAAAAGGAAAAACACAAAAACAAAATTTCAAAAATACAGTAAGGCATCAGACGTTGCAACACAATTCCTGGAATATATCTTTCCGCAATTACAAGCTTTAACTTTGCACTGAATCGGATTTTTTATTCTTGAAATTTTAAAAAAATTATAGTTGTTTGCTATAAAAAATTTAGTTCTTTCACATATTTCATATCAGTTTCATAAATTTTACACTTCTACTTTTCAATTTCATTTTCTTTTTGCTCTAAAAATTTTAAAATTTATTCTATATTTTCAATTTTTCAATCAATTTAAGGGATAAAATTGGTGTTCTCTTATATTTGGATGGTAATATTATTATTGGGAACGAGCCAGTCAAATATAGCATTCCACACGTGAGATTAATTCAAGCATTATATATAATATATTAGTTTGTTGGAGCAGATTCAAGTTGATTGTATGAGGTTAAACATCGATACAATGAAGCTTACATCAAATTGTTAACTAAATATTCATTCGTGGAAAATTATAGTTAAAAAATTTAATCCTGCTCTAGATTTATATATGTCAATAATAATAAATAAAGTTAAAAAATTAAACTAAAATATATATTAAATTGTTGGGTTGAGTATCGCTAGCAATATTGATTTTGACAATAGCAAAACTTGTTATATTTCTAACATTTTTACTCAAGTCATGTTGAGATATTTGACAAGCTGGAGCTTAAATCAAGTCAAACTGAAAATCTAACGAGGTCAAGTATTTCAATGATATCTCACAAACAAGCAATCCAAATTACTAGCGGCCATAATTGTTGTAAAGCCAACTCCATTATCTAGAAATCACTTATCAGATCGGTCGAGTGAATTCGGATGTTATCGAGACAAAATGGCAGCCTAGGACACCTACTGAATTTTGTGCTCCTATTTTTAGAAAATCCTGGTTCATGTCATTCTAAATCTTTCGAACCTAGACCCTAACTGATTGGACCGGCCCCTCACTAACCCTCCTAGAACCTACCTTTAGGACCCCCTTAGATCTGTCCCCATGGTCCATGCACGAAAACATGCATGGTTCATCCCAATTGCACGGCCGCCATGCGCCTCCCTTATCCAACCCCTCCAGCCTTGCATGGACCACCCTGGCTCGAGGCTAGGACCCTCACGAGCCAAGTCCTTTGCCTGGACGGCACCTCACGCGACTTCCCTTCCTAGTACACCAAAACCATGAACTAGGTTGTGTAAAAGCCCTCCTGCCTTGCAACCATCCCCCTCATTCTGTCCCTTCATGAACCTAACCCTATAAGCCCCTTAAAAATTCTGAATTTGATCCCTTTTCATGTCCCTACCATGGCAGCCCCTCAAATCCACAAAATCGTGGGTTTTAGGACATACAAACTGATACCCCATGGATGAGCCCACTACCCCTGGCTCATCTCTAGTCCAAAGGGGAAGACAGGCCCACCAAGGGCCCTAGCCCAAATGGAAAACAGGCCCACCAAGGACCCAGGTATTCTCCTATAAATAACAGGTTTGAGTGTTCAGTTGAGGGATTCATTATATTGTTTTCAGCAGCACCCTTAGCTGCTCCTCCCATATATCCTCAGTCACTGACTTGAGCGTCGGAGGGGCTACGCCAGGACACCCTCCTGGCCCCCTCTTAACGGTCTTTTTCTTGATTTCAGGCTCAGGGTCATCTTAAAGCCCACGTCTGAACTAGTGACGCTTGTTGGGATCGGACCCTAGATTTCCCGTGAGTATCACTTGGCGCCGTCTAGTGGGAAATTTGAGTTGAGACGTAGATATGGTAGGTAAGAGAGGGAGTAGGAGAGCTACCTCAGCATCATCACGTCCTCGGAGGGGACCTGAACCATCTCGTGCTGAGACAATACAGGAACAACCGCATCTTGAGACGAGACAGGAGCAACCTCGTCAAGAGACAAGAACCGAGCAGCCCCTTCACGAGACAAGGGTCGAGCAACCCCGTCCCAATGAGAATGTGGGGAACTTGACCCTGGAGCAGTTGGGCCACTTTATCACTCGGACAGTGGATGAGGCCATGAAAAGGAATCAGGAGTCTATGTTTGCAGAAGATCAGGCCGCTCGCCAGGAGTGAGAGGAGAATGTGGAGGAAAGTCAGAGTAGGGTGGAGGAGACGCGACCCCGCCCAAGTGAGGAGAATCCGGAGATGGAAGAGATGTGGAGGGAGATACGGACGCTGAGGCAGCAATTGGGAAACAAGGCTGCAGCCCCCAAGAAGAGAAGTCCTTTTTCCCTCGCCATTTTGGAAGAGGGGCTTCCTCCAAATTTCCGACAGTCAAACGTTGAAGAATATGATGGACATACGGACCCCGAAGAACACTTGGGGAGGTTTGAGAACACAGCTCTGTTGCATCAGTATTCAGATGGAGTCAAGTGCAGGGTGTTTCTGGGCACTTTGGTGAGGTCAGCCCAACAATGGTTTAATTCCTTGCCGCCCAACTCCATACGCTCTTTCGAGGATTTATCAGCTGCCTTCTTGCACCGATTTGCTAGCAGCAAGAGTTACCAGAAAAATTATTTGAGCCTGTTCGTGATGAAACAGCAAGAGAATGAGACTTTGCGAGAATTTGTCCAGCTTTTCAATAATGCAGCGTTGGAAATACCAGCGGCTACCCCTGACATCATGATAAGTGCCTTCACACAAGGACTGAGGGGAGGGGAGTTTTTCAAGTCGCTAGTCAAGAAGCCTCCGTCGAGCTATGATGATCTGTTGGCTCGAGCTGAGAAATATATAAATCTTGAAGATGCCCAGCGGCATAAGAGAATGGAGCAGCGACCTGGGAGGAGTGGAGAGGAGGGAGCGGAGAGAGGAGGAAGGAAGAGGGGTGCAGGGGAAAGAGAGGAGATTAAAGCTAGGGACAGAAGACAATTCTCATCACATGTTCCTCTGGATAGGAGTCGTGACGAGGTGACGGAGGTGAGGGAGCCCGAGGAGAGGTGGGAGAAGTCGCGAAGGGCTAAGAGCAGTGCTAGATTGCCTTCGCGGGATAGACGAGAAGGATCCTCATCCAGGAGTCGACAGAGGTCTCGCTCGTCCCCTAGACGTGGTCAAGGCCCTCCATGGATAAATCAGAGGGTCGGGGAGCAGAGAGGGGAAGGTCGAGGTCAAGATGTTCCTCAGGGACCCGTCGAACCGAGGAGGGGAATGGATGAGGATAACCACCCTACGAGAGGAATGATTCATATGATCTCGGGGGGTGCTACTGATGGAAACTCTGGGTAAAGCTCTAAAAGAGGCCTGAGAATGCTTACCACCGTAGAGAATATTAATCTTGACTTTATTTTTGATGTATTTCGTTCTTGAATTTGTCTTACATTATCAGTTGATATTTAATAAAGCCAAGTTCTTAAATTAAGTTCATGGGCGTTGTTGTATTGTGATGATGAGAGAAGTTTTATTTTCCTACTAAGGCATCGCCTAGTAGAGGAGCAGCGTGTAGAAGAAAAATTTTATTTTCCTACTAAGGCATCGCCTAGTAGAGGAGCAGCGTGTAGAAGAAAAATTTTATTTTCCTGCTAAGGCATCGCCTAGCAGAGGAGCAGAGTATTTTCCTGCTAAGGCCCGACTTAGCAGAGGAGTTAGATGGTGGAGGTGTTGAATTCCTATTTTCCTGCTAAGGCCCGGCTTAGCAGAGGAGTTAGAGGGTGGAGGTGTTGAATTCCTATTTGCCTTAGCAGAGGAGTTAGAGGGTGGATGTGTTGAATTCCTATTTTCCTGCTATGGCGTCACCTAGCAGAGGAGTTAGAGGGTGGAGATGTTGAATTTTTATTTTCCTGCTAAGGCCCGGCTTAGCAGAGGAGTTAGAGGGTGGATGTGTTGAATTCCTATTTTCCTGCTATGGCGTAACCTAGCAGAGGAGTTAGAGGGTGGAGACGTTGAATTTTATTTTCCTGCTAAGGCATCGCCTAGCAGAGGAGTTAGAAGGTGGGCGCGTTGAATTTTATTTTCCTGCTAAGGCCCGGCTTAGCAGAGGAGTTAGAGGGTGGATGTGTTGAATTCCTATTTTCCTGTTATGGCGTCACCTAGCAGAGGAGTTAGAGGGTGGAGATGTTGAATTTTTATTTCCCTGCTAAAGCCCGGCTTAGCAGAGGAGTTAGAGGGTGGATGTGTTGAATTCCTATTTTCCTGCTATGGCGTCACCTAGCAGAGGAGTTAGAGGGTGGAGACGTTGAATTTTATTTTCCTGCTAAGGCATCGCCTAGCAGAGGAGTTAGAAGGTGGGCGCGTTGAATTTTATTTTCCTGCTAAGGCCCGGCTTAGCAGAGGAGTTAGAGGGTGGATGTGTTGAATTCCTATTTTCCTGCTATGGCGTCACCTAGCAGAGGAGTTAGAGGGTGGAGATGTTAAATTTTTATTTTCCTGCTAAGGCCCGGCTTAGCAGAGGAGTTAGAGGGTGGATGTGTTGAATTCCTATTTTCCTGCTATGGCGTCACCTAGCAGAGGAGTTAGAGGGTGGAGACGTTGAATTTTATTTTCCTGCTAAGGCATCGCCTAGCAGAGGAGTTAGAAGGTGGGCGCGTTGAATTTTATTTTCCTGCTAAGGCCCGGCTTGGCAGAGGAGTTAGAGGGTGGGCGCATTGAATTTTATCTTCCTGCTATGGCATCACCTAGCAGAGGTGTTAGAGGGTGGAGATGTTGAGTTTTTATTTTCCTGCTAAGGCCCGGCTTAGCAGAGGAGTTAGAGGGTGGAGATGGTGAATTGTTATTTTCCTGCTATGGCGTCGCCTAGCAGAGGAGCAGAGTGGAGGAGGAGAATTAAATTTTCCTGCTAAGGCATCGCCTAGCAGAGGAGCAGAGTTTGGGAGGAAAAATATTTTTTTTTGGTTAGTCGATAACGAAAGTTGTTGGGGGAGCAGAGTTTACGGGCGAGCAGTGGATGAGCGAGCACTGGAGTGGGCGAGACTGCTAGGGGCTCAGCCGAGAAAAATAAAGGAGATGGGCCTTGGTTGAGAGGCGAAGGGGTTAGTGTCGGCAGGGGCGGGCGAGAGCTGTGTTCGGCGAGAAGGGTGAGAGGCGAGTGCTCGGGCGAAGGGGCGAGACGGCTGGGCATGGGCGAGAGCAGGAGGGGCGAGGCTGCTGTGGCGGGCGAAGGGGGCGAGGCGAGGAGAAGGCAGGGGCGGGCGAGAGCTGTGCTCGGCGAGAAGGGGGAGAGCGGTGCTCGGCGAGAAGGGAGAGAGCTGTGCTCGGCGAGAAGGGCGAGGGTGATGCGAGTGCTCGGGCGAAGAGGCGAGACGGCTGGGCATGGGCGAGAGCAGGACAGGCGAGGCGTGCGAGAGGCGAGACGAAGCTGCTGTGGGCGACCGGGAGGTAGGCGAGCGTGAGGAGGGGCGATGGCAGTGCGTCGGGCGAGGGTGTGCGTGCCTAGGCGCGGGGAGGTGGCGACGCTGGGAGATGACGTGCGCGGGCGAGGGCTCGCACTCGCGCAGGGAGATGGTGAAGCTAGACGGTGTCTGGCGTGGCGAGACAGGCGCACTGCTAGGCAAGGCGGCAGATAGGCGAGATGGAGTGAGATGGTGGCGCGAGTGATGGCGAAGTGCTAAGTAAAGGGTGTATATAATATTATGTTGGAGGGATGTGAATAAAGTAGAGAATAAATGACTATTGACAGGGGAGCCCAACACAGACTTAGCCCTTCAAAACGAGAAAGTGACTCGATTTGTTTCCAAATTTTTGGGGACTGATGAACGGCTGGAAAAATATGCACAACTCGCACCCGGTAACTCGGGGACAGCACAACTAATCGAACTTCGAACCTGCGATTCAGTTCGACTCGGGAGGGGGAGACTGGTGATACCCCATGGATGAGCCCACTACCCCTGGCTCATCTCTAGTCCAAAGGGGAAGACAGGCCCACCAAGGGCCCTAGCCCAAATGGAAAACAGGCCCACCAAGGACCCAGGTATTCTCCTATAAATAACAGGTTTGAGTGTT